>NC_039268.1:0-300000 GCF_003368295.1 Carassius auratus
TTGTTGTGATTGTGGAAGTCTCTGTTTTGTAGATGTTTCAGGACAGTTGTTGTGATTGTGAAGTATCTGTTGTTGTAGATGTTCAGGACAGTTGTTGTGATTGTGGATGTCTCTGCTGTTGTAGATGTTTCTGGAGCAGTTGTTGTGATTGTGGATGTCTCTGTTGTTGTAGATGTTTCAAGAGCAGTTGTTGTGATTGTGGAAGTCTCTGTTGTTGTAGATGTTTCTGCTGCGCTAGTTTTTGATGTTTCTGGAGCAGTTGTTGTGGTTGTGAAGTATCGCTGCTGTTGTAGATGTTTCTGGAGCAGTTGTTGTGATTGTGGATGTCTCTGTTGTTGTTGATGTTTCTGGAGCAGTTGTTGTGATGTGGAAGTCTCTGTTGTTGTAGATGTTTCAGGAGCAGTTGTTGTGATTGTGGAAGTCTCTGTTGTTGTAGATGTTTCAGGAGCAGTTGTTGTGATTGTGGAAGTATCTGTTGTTGTAGATGTTTCTGGAGCAGTTGTTGTGATTGTGGATGTCTCTGTTGTTGTAGATGTTTCAGGAGCAGTTGTTGTGATTGTGGACGTCTCTGTTGTTGTAGATGTTTCAGGAGCAGTTGTTGTGATTGTGGAAGTCTCTGTTGTTGTAGATGTTTCAGGAGCAGTTGTTGTGATTGTGGAAGTCTCTGTTGTTGTAGATGTTTCTGCCGCACTGGTTGTTGATGTTTCTGGAGCAGTTGTTGTGGTTATGGAAGTATCTATTGTTGTTGATGTTTCAGGAGCAGTTGTTGTGATTGTGGATGTCTCTGTTGTTGTAGATGTTTCTGGAGCAGTTGTTGTGATTGTGGAAATCTTTTGTTGTAGATGTTTTCTGCTGCGCTGGTTGTTGATGTTTCTGGAGCAGTTGTTGTGGTTGTGTTGTTGTTTCAGGAGCAGTTGTTGTGATTGTGGATGTCTCTGTTGTTGTAGATGTTTCAGGAGCAGTTGTTGTGATTGTGGACGTCTCTGTTGTTGTAGATGTTTCTGGAGCAGTTGTTGTGATTGTGGAAATCTCTGTTGTTGTAGATGTTTCAGGAGCAGTTGTTGTGATTGTGGATGTCTCTGTTGTTGTAGATGTTTCAGGAGCAGTTGTTGTGATTGTGGACGTCTCTGTTGTTGTAGATGTTTCTGGAGCAGTTGTTGTGATTGTGGAAATCTCTGTTGTTGTAGATGTTTTCAGGAGCAGTTGTTGTGATTGTGGATGTCTCTGTTGTTGTAGATGTTTCAGGAGCAGTTGTTGTGATTGTGGAAATCTCTGTTGTTGTAGATGTTTCAGGAGCAGTTGTTGTGATTGTGGACGTCTCTGTTGTTGTAGATGTTTCTGCTGCGCTGGTTGTTGATGTTTCTGGAGCAGTTGTTGTGATTGTCGAAGTGTCTGTTGTTGTAGATGTTTCAGGAGCAGTTGTTGTGATTGTGGAAGTCTCTGTGTTGTAGATGTTTTCTGCTGCGCTGGTTGTTGATGTTTCAGGAGCAGTTGTGTTGTGATTGTGGACGTCTCTGTTGTTGTAGATGTTTCTGGAGCAGTTGTTGTGATTTGTGGACGTCTCTGTTGTGTTGATGTTTCAGAGCAGTTGTTGTGATTGTGGAAATCTCTGTTGTTGTAGATGTTTCAGGAGCAGTTGTTGTGATTGTGGACGTCTCTGTTGTTGTAGATGTTTCTGCTGCGCTGGTTGTTGATGTTTCTGGAGCAGTTTGTTTGTGATTGTCGAAGTGTCTGTTGTTGTAGATGTTTCAGGAGCAGTTGTTTGTGATTGTGGAAGTCTCTGTTGTTGTAGATGTTTCTGCTGCGCTGGTTGTTGATATGTTTCCTAGGAGCAGTTGTTGTGATTGTCGAAGTGTCTGTTGTTGTAGATGTTTCAGGAGCAGTTGTTGTGATTGTGGAAGTCTCTGTTGTTGTAGATGTTTCTGCTGCGCTGGTTGTTTGATGTTTCAGGAGCAGTTGTTTGTGATTGTGGACGTCTCTGTTGTTGTAGATGTTTCTGGAGCATTGTTTGTGATTGTGGAAAGTCTCTGTTGTTGTAGTGTTTCTGCTGCGCTGGTTGTTGATGTTTCTGGAGCAGTTGTTGTGGTTGTGGAAGTATCTGTTGTTGTTGATGTTTCTGAGCTGTTGTTGTGATTGTGGAAGTCTCTGTTGTTGTAGATGTTTCAGGAGCAGTTGTTGTGAATTGTGGACGTCTCTGTTGTTGTAGATGTTTCAATGAGCAGTTGTTGTGATTGTGGAAGTCTCTGTTGTTGTAGATGTTTCTGCTGCGCTGGTTGTAGATGTTTCAGGAGCAAGTTGTTGTGATTGTGGACGTCTCTGTTGTTGTAGATGTTTCAGGATCAGTTGTTGTGATTTGTGGACGTCTCTGTTGTTGTAGATGTTTCTGCTGCGCTGGTTGTTGATGTTTCAGGAGGCAGTTGTTTGTGATTGTGGACGTCTCTGTTTTTTGTAGATGTTTCAGGATCAGTTGTTGTGATTGTGGAACGTCTCTGTTGTTGTAGATGTTTCTGCTGCGCTGGTTGTTGATGTTTCAGGAGCAGTTGTTGTGATTGTGGACGTCTCTGTTGTTGTAGATGTTTCTGCTGCGCTGGTTGTTGATGTTTCAGGAGCAGTTTGTTGTGATTGTGGACGTCTTCTGTTGTTGTAGATGTTTCAGGATCAGTTGTTGTGATTGTGGACGTCTCTGTTGTTGTAGATGTTTCAGGATCAGTTGTTGTGATTGTGGACGTCTCTGTTGTCGTAGATGTTTCTGGTGCACTAGTTTTTGATGTTTCAGGAGCAGTTGTTTGTGATTGTGGTTGTCTCTGTTGTTGTTGATGTTTCTGGAGCAGTTGTTGTGATGTGGAAGTCTCTGTTGTTGTAGATGTTTCAGGAGCAGTTGTTGTGATTGTGGATGTCTCTGTTGTCGTAGATGTTCTGCTGCGCTAGTTGTTGATGTTTCTGGAGCGGTTGTTGTGATTGTCGAAGTCTCTGTTTGTTTTGATGTTTCTGGAGCAGTTGTTGTGATTGTGGAAGTCTCTGTTGTTGTAGATGTTTCAGGAGCAGTTGTTGTGATTGTGGACATCTCTGTTGTCGTAGATGTTTCTTTTGCACTAGTTTTTGATGTTTCAGGAGCAGTTGTTGTGATTGTGGATGTCTCTGTAGTCGTAGATGTTTCAGGAGCAGTTGTTGTGATTGTGGATGTCTCTGTAGTCGTAGATGTTTCAGGAGCAGTTGTTGTTATTGTGGACGTCTCTGTTGTCGTAGATGCTTCTGCTGCGCTAGTGGTGGTTGTTTTAGAATTCGTTGTTGCCATCGTCGTGTCAGTTGTAGAAATTGTTGTTTGCAGCTCAGCTATTACTTGAAGAAAGAAAAACTTATTGTACTTTTGTTGTTTTCATATACATGCCAATATACATTCATATACATGCCCAAAATTTTCATATATATGCCAAAAATTCATTTTTGTTTCTCAAAATGTTATGCAAATTCATGCCAATTAAGTGTTTTACCAGTTACAAAAAATAATTAAATAAATAAAAACATATACATAAATTAATGATTAAATAAATAATGTGTTTTAATCATGTATATCACAATTTCTATTAAAATTCTTCAGTAATTTTTTTCAGCCCTTTGCCTGCGGTATACCTCATTGGACGAGAATCCGCCACAAAGTGGCATATATAAGTTACAGTCTCAGTTAATATGGACACCAGGACAAAAATGACATACATAACCAACGATAGAGGGCGCTACAAGTTAAGAGTATCATCAGAACCGTACCTCTACTCACTACACTTTGCTCATTATCTCTCACTTGAGGTTATTTAAATACATCTTCTCCACAAGAGTCTTAGACCCAACCTTCCAATCAATTTGCTTGTAGATTACCAATTTTTTTTTTACATAAATACAAAAAAAATAAAAATACTTATTGTTGTGAAGTTGGATGACTTACAGATAAAAGTACATATTAGAACAAAAGCTCTCCACTCCATTGTGGAAAGTGTCAAGGGTTGAAGAAAAGAATCTGTAAAGTAAGCAAAAGATCACTTAAGATTTATTGAAACATAAATATTTTGTTAAATCAAAGGAAAAATCCAAACACATAAAATACAATAAAACAATACATGAGCTATCTAATGTATTTGTTTAAACAAGCACACACAAACACACAAGCTTAATCCTCAAAAAAAAAAAAAAAAAAAAAAAGATGGTCATTACTTCAGATTTCATGTATCAGGTCGTTCTAGAGCCTTGGACCCACAACAGCAAATATTTAAATAATTGGTCCCATTTTAGATTTGGTGGCCTTTACTACTATGTTGGTACATAAAACATTTTTAAGTACAATGTACTTATTGTGTTAATACATATTGCAAAACACTTTTGCTGCTACTGAAATGGGACGCGGGTAATGTTAGGGACAGCTTTGGTGTAAGGTGTAAGAAGTGAGTCAAAAGTGTAATTAAACAGGTAGCCAGTTTAATGAAAAATTTTAACGGATGCCTGGAGAAATAGAATCAGACCATAAAATGTCTATCAATATATATCTTTTATTTTGCGTATTCATATGTAATTACAGAAATTAATTACAGATATAATCACATGCAGAATTTGTATAAGCATGATTACAATGTAGAAGCATGTATATACACAATAAGTGCATTGTATCAAATTATTAATTTAAAAATAAGCACATAGTTGTCAAGGCCACATAATCTAAAGTGGGACCAGCGATTAAATAAATTATAAAGGCAGTCTGTGGTGTAAATTCAGACAACGGTCTGTTATCTGCTAGAATAAACCAAAACTGCAAGCAGCATTTTCATTTATGCCCATTTCCCAAACTGTTACCCCATTGCCATAAATAAAAGTTATCAGTTAAAACAGTTTTATGAGCAATTAAAAAAAAAGACCATTTGTAAACTGAAGTAATTAACTTGAATATCTCACAAAATTCACTACAGATTTCTGCAACCATCAATTTACTGAAAATGCATATTTAGAAATGAATGCATTTTCTGTTATCCTAGTCTGTTAAAATGTATTATTTACTTTGTAAATAACACAAACAACTTAAAAATAAAAAAATATAGTTATATAATGTCCTTACCTTATCCTTGAGCATATATCTTCAATCACTGAACTGTGAAATAAAAATGGATAATTCACTGTTGGTTCAACGTCTTCAAGGACTAGTTATCCTTCGCTCAAGTGTCAACACTTTTCTTGACTGACCTGTAGCAATACCGCCTTAAATAGATCGCATGACGTGGTTGGGCTTTTTCTCCTTTATTGAAATGCACAAATGAGCAATGGAATGCTACTTGGCAGGGGCTGTGATTTGTTGTATTATTGTGTCTGTCAACAGTATGTTTTTTTTAATCTCTTTCTCTCTTTATCTCTCTTTCTACATCTCTATAGACAAATTTATTACAGCTGTGATGAGGATGTTAAAGGAAGTTTTGCCATGTTTATAAATAGAGGCTGTTTAACGACTTGAAAAACCCTGTATTCAAAATGTTGATGATAAAAATCTAAGTTTGACAGCATTATATGTCTTATATATTCTATATTATTTTATAGAGCGTGCTTTGCTTTGCATACTTGAGATTGCTTTTTTTAGAGTAATTCTAAACTTGCTATTGTTATTTTTGTTGGAATAGTAATATTCTCTGTGATGTCACAAGCTTATTCTTCTGTTTGCCGATTGTCGTTATTATTGATACACAAGATGATAGTTATTTTATATGTATTTATAAAGCAAAACATGTGTTTGATGTTAATAAATAATGCTTTAAATAATGAACAGTTTATTATTAATATTGTACAATTACAAGCATATCTATTTTCCTTTGAATGCAACAATCATTTGCAGTTGAATCAAATGTAAAACTGAAAGACGTCTGGTGAGTACATCGATACACGTTTTCATTTAGATTATCACGCAGCACATTTATATAAATGCGTGTTCATTTTTCTTACGTCAAATGGTCATGATTATTACACATGCAAGATGTCAAGAGACACCTGGTTAACCAAAAGCATTCTTCACATTCTTTGCTTCTGGGACGTTCTCCACATGCACCTTCTGAAATTGTTTTCACTAGTAAAACTAGTGCTGATTGGATATATTACATGATTATAGAAATATAATATATAATGTTCAATGACCTAGCCTAGTTCATATTGTGTACACTTTCACAATTTTGACTGTTTAAATGGAATCTAAATCATAAAGTATTTAAATATTCAGAAATGTACTGTATGATTTGAAATGGAAATCCAATATTTAATAATTAGAGATAAAATAAACACATGCACAGACACACAAATACACACACACACACACACACATATATATACATATATATATATATATATATATATGAAATTAAATTAGCTGAATATCAGCACTGAATATAAATAGGTATTGGAATTAAATAGTTGAATAGCAAGTTATAAGCAGCTTTAGAGTATGTCATAAAAAAGTGTAAGTATATAGTCTTCAAGTCATTTTGTTTCAAGTGTCACTTCGCATATAAAGTCAAGTAAAGTATCTGTCATTCTTACCATTACAATCAGTTCTTAGAAGTGAATAGACGGGTGTGGTGGGTGTTACTGTGAACCACCCACCACTTTATGCTTCCTGAAACTGCCAAGTGATGCTTTGGACATGATATAAACCAGACTTAGGAGAGATGTTTTATATTAAAGAGTATAATATAAATTAAGTGGTCCTTTATCGTCTAATGTATATGCTGTCCCATTTGTTTATGCCTGTGTTTGTGTGTACATGGTACATACATTTGTACATAGATGTTAACCTTTACCAGGCTAATTATCAGGGCGTGTCAGTAAAAATAGCAACCTCTTCTGTGAAGATGTTTAATGTTTATAGTACTTCTTTGCCAGCACTACATTTCCATTCTTACACATTGTGGATCTGCAATGAAAATACATTTTTATACTTGTTAATATCTTAATATCTTAATATCTTAATATTGTTAATATATTATGCTGTTGTTAAATCAAATTCTCTGAGAAAGATTATAGGTTTCGAATGACCAAGTCATAACTTTACTGATTTTAACATTATTAATATCTACAAATATAAAGCCACAGTCTTTGTTATTATTAATATTGTTATCATCAGACGCATTGGATATCACATTCTTTTACACTTCCTTCTGGCAACAGGAAATCAATGCATAATATTGATATGCAGGAAACCTCAGAATAATTTGTCTGAAAATTCAAAGTAATTTGCAGCTTATTAATCTTATGCTAATTTAAAATTTGATGCATGCATTATCACAAATGTGTGAGCAACTGCAAATATAAGACTTCTCACAGAAACCTTAACTGTCAATTCATTCATTACAAATGGTTTGTATGGGAATTGTTTAAAGGGGGGGGGGTGAAATGCTCGTTTTCACTCAATATCCTGTTAATCTTGAGTACCTATAGAGTAGTACTGCATCCTTCATAACTCCAAAAAGTCTTTAGTTTTATTATATTTATAAGAGAAAGAGAGTCTGTACGTTTTTTTCCCGGAAAAACAAGAGCGTCTGGAGGCGTGACGTGTGGGCGGAGCTAAAGAATCACGAGCGCGAGTAGGTTTTTGCTTCGAGCGCTGGAAGCTGTGACATTATCGTGAGAAAAAAAAACCATCATCCAAAACAAACCATGGCTAACAGTCAGATTCAGCCGTTTATTTATGATCCAGAATCAGATCCAGAGGCTGAAATTTAACAAGAGCAGCATCAGCAACGACTACATCAGGACGTCTCTATGTGGTATGTATTGAAACTGTATATATTTGTTTAGCGGTTTTGGAAAATGAATAAGTTCCACTTTATGTCGTCTTTTTATTTTTTTTAAGGTGTACATGTGGGAAGTGCAGTTTGATGACAACATCGCATGTTGTTTACTTGATGTTCTTACGCGCCGATAGCTAAGTTAACAACACAGAGATATTTGAAGCAGTTTTACTCACCGCCTGCGGTTCCAACACACGATCGTGATCCTTTTTCGTTGGGATTGCATTATCCTTAAGAAATAAACGATGTGCAAATCCGTCGTCAAACTGGGCCTTGTTTGTAAAACAAGCATCTTCAAAATGCAGGGAACAAACACTTGCACAACTCCGTTGATGCTCTGTAAAAATAAACTCCATCCACTGGTCCCTTAATGCTGTTTTTTTTTTTTTTTTGGTAATCTGTGCAGGGTTGTCTTGCCCTCGCAACCAAAAACACACTTCTTTTGTGACATTTCGCTCTCGCTCTGGTCAGTGAATCGCTCTGATCAGTGAATGTCTGTTGTGCTCTCAGTGCTCTGCTATACGGGAGCGTGCGCTCTTCCTGCAGGTGCCCTCAGGACCCATATAAGGAAATTCCGCTCCATCTAACGTCACACAGAGCCATACTCTAAAAAAACTTTCCGAAACTTGTGACAAACCGGAAGAGGTTTTTTTGGAACAAAAATACTCCTTCAAACGTACAACTTAATTTTTGAAACTTTGTCCATGATTAGCATGGGAATCCAACTCTTTAACACTGTAAAAAACTCAGTATGCATGAAGTAGCATTTCACCCCCCCTTTAAAGAAACTTTTAATTGTAATTTATATTCCAGAGGCTCCATAGGCACCTTAATTTAAAGGACATTTTCAAGATTTATATAAAATGCTGCCCTAAACTCCTGCTTGTACATTATGAATCAGCCTTACATTTTTCATTATTATTCTGTAAATTGACTGCAGCCAAGGTAATTATTAATTGACATGACGGTTTTGGTTTTTGTGCTGAATTCCTGATGATTTAATTGATTTTTTAAAGTTGTTTTATTTATTTATTTAGAATTTATGTGCATTAATTGTTATTTTATCATATGGTTGTGACACTACACTAATATTTATCGTCAAGAACTGCTTCTAAATGTGACAGGAATGGTAAAAGGAGAGTGGTTGCTTTTGGTGGGTGAGAATTTATTGAATTCTGTGTGTGTGTCTTTTTGTACATTAACATTGTGCAGGAATGGATGAATAAGTGTGGGTACAAAATAACCAGGGTTCCTCCACCATGCATCATGCTTGTGCCACGATCTTATGTCACTTGAAACTGTTTTAAATCTTACATGGGTGTGATAGAATTACATATAAATGAAACTGCATTTCTCTGTATGTAGTCAGCCTCACCTCTGGGCTAAATCATTTACATAAATAACTGCATAACAAAGACTTCTAATTTTGTTCATAGGGTTATTTCCTGATCATATAAATGCAGTATATCCATAATGATGTCAGCAATAATTATATTCAGAATTTATTTGAGCAATAACAACTAAATATTCACCACAGCAGTTAAATCCTCCTTTGCTTACATTTACATTTAATCATTTAGCAGACGATTTTATACAAAGCAACTTACAACTGAGAACAATAGAAGCAGTCAGGTCAACAAGAGAACAACAACAGTATACAAGTGCCATGACAAGTATCAGTTAGTCTAGTACAGGACACGTAGATTTGGGGTTTTTGCACTAGAATAGAATAGAATAGAATAGAATAGAATAGAATAGAATAGAATAGAATAGAATCCTCTCCATTTGAAGATGTATGTGGTTCTTCTCCAAACCACATCTTTTAGTCTGCCTTTCCAAATGGAGTGTGTACTTCATTACAGATTGAGCTCATTGCCATTTATGAGCATAATCAGACACATGATTTTCCACGTAAGAAATATATGCATCTTCTTTGCAAGGCCGATGCACTCTTTTCTACATAGGAACGCTGAGACTCCTTTCAGAGTACAATAAGAAGCAGAATAATTTAAATGTCACATCAAATACAAAAAGGAAAATTGGGTAAGATGTCATGTACCTCTTTTTATCCAGCTCAGATCTTCATCCTAGTGCACATGTGTAATCATTGTGTGGCTAGTAAGCATCGTGCAAAATCTTTTTGGATTCTGCATGGTGCTCATTTTGAAAGGCTTAACAGTGAAAAGAGGGTCCATGTATTAAACAACACTATCAGCAATTGTGGGATAATAAGTGATTATATGATACGTCAATATTCAGAGTGCAGTTATAGAGGAGAAACAAAGCAAATGCACTATGGGCAAAAAAAGGAAATGCAAGGAGAAAACAACAATCATAAAAATAAAGGTTCCAAGGTGAGTTTTTAATCTAAACAACAATTTAACACTATAAAAAACCTTTTGTGCAATGGAAAGGTTCCCTGGACATTAATGGTTCTTCATGTGTGTGAGTGACTATGTAGAAGCCACACTTAAGAGGTTCATTAGGATTGTTAACTTAATGAGTTACCTAAATGACTCTGTTACACCACTGACAAAGAGTGAAAACCTTTTTAAAAACAGTTCAAAATGGACTATAACCCATAACAAACCTGAAAATCTAAAGAGCTCAGGTACCCTCAGGACATAGCAACAACAGCAACACATCCCACACAGCAAACCATTGCATATGGCAGAGAGAGAATCTTGCTCGTGACGCACTTTCTCAGGAATGGTTCTTTTGCAAGCATTGGCATTTCTTTCAGGAAGTTTAGTACTATTGTATTATTGCTGCTGCCATTGTGTTGAATAGCAAGAAACTATATCAAACTTGACAAGCAGGACATTTGTATTTTTAATCAGCTCATCAGAAAGAGCAGAATGCTTTCAACTAGGCTTTAAAAAGATGACACACAGAGAAGACGTCCAACTAGACAGGCTGCATGCCAATGAAGTCCTAATCCTATTTTAGTACCTGTTCGAGTTGATAACAATAAAATTGTAAATAGTAAAATATGTTATTCTAAAAAACTAAAGTTAATTTAATAAGTAGATTATACTATGTTTGTAACTTTATTTTGTGACATGGATGGAGATGTTAAACCTTACAACAGTATTGTTCTAAATGACTATGATTTGTGAGGTTTTGAAGGTGACATTGCAAATAAATGTTTTGACATCGCATGTAAATGTTGTGACATGCACCACATAAGCATGAAGCGGTCTCCACCCATGACTGGAAAATAAACAAAAACCCAAAGTCACAAAGCGATCTTTTGTCAGTCTTTAGGTGCCTCTCTCTTATGAAGTATGGCAATTAGTCACAATGGTGTTAATTACCGGAGTCCTGGCAAACAAAGCAGAGAGACCAGATTAACCAAACTGGCTGAAGATGTCACATACGTCCCCTAAGAAGTCTATGTCAGTTTACAGTGGCACACTTGGCTTTGTTCAGAGTTCACAGTTCACGATTAATTCATATGAAGTGCTTGGGCTTAACATGAGACCATGAGATAAGTATAAAGATCTCTTCTGTTTTTAGTTCGTTCACAATTTATATAATAATGAGTGTAGAGATTCATAATGCTATATATAATAGTGAGTATAATAGTGAGTCATAACAATACAATACACACTTTTACGGTAAGCTGCAGCTTATTATTGTCATTAGCATAGCTGGCATAACAATGTACAGGCTTCTAAACTTTAAAAGGGAGAATATAATGCTACCTATAATCTATTTGTGACTGACGTCAAAGACTGCGCATCTGATCAAACATGGTATTTTCACATTAATGCACCTGTCACTTATGGTCAAGTTTATAATATGAACACAATTGCTGAACAACTTATTTTGGTACATCCATTTATTGTATTTGTTTTGGTATGAATACTAATAAATAAACATTAAATATCAAAACCAATACAACTAACTTATTATGATTAAATACCTCACAGACATTTCATTTTCATAAACCAAGAGGTTACTGTAGTAAAAATGGGGATTATACACTATATAGTTTATCTATTTAGATAATCTTAAACCACTAGAATGAATTTAAAGAAAGCATTAGGCTTTACTACTGCCATGCAAACAAGTAAAATAGCGCTCATAAATCTATGTTAACCCACATAACCAACACCAACATATCTAGATTACACTCTCCACATCAGAGCTTCAATTTTATTCTTAAGTTAATGTTTTACTGACCGGAACAAAATATACAACAATTTACAAACATGTACATAACAACATGACAAAATGTGCAAACCATTGATTCATAAACCAAAAACTGCATATTTGTGAAAAATATTACAAGTCTTCTTTGTTTTTTTTTTATTACCAATGTTCTTCAAACTGGTGCAGTAGTCCTTAGTCTCTTGAGGAAAATGAATGAAATTTGGCTTGGATTCTGACCATTTCCACTTATGTATGTTACATTTTCCCAAAATAATACAAAGGTGTACGAGAAAAGTAAAAATATTATTATTACTTTCACTGGAATAATGCATTCATTTAGCAATTTTGAAGTCAGTTCCTCTTTCACACAGATATAGCGGCAGAGTAACTGCAGATGTAGTGTAAAATGTATTTTGAAACCTAAGAAAGGTTTTGAAAATTATATTTAAATACTTTAAGGTTTACTCAAGTTTAGAGCTCCTTGAGAAAATTGACATTCAAACTTGAGTTTATCAGGGGAATGCAATTGTAATGCAATGCAATTTTGCTCCTACCTCACTCCTGTTTACATTTTGCCTTTATTCTTGTTTTGGTAAAACCACTATTGCGTGTGAAGCTCTAAGACTCTGTTCCGTGTTTTGCCTTATTTGGTCGTTCCTGTTTCTGTTTCATAATTAGATCATTAAGTTCCAATTGTGTGCTATCAATTATATTATTAGTCCTTCTATGTAAGCTCTGTGTTTCCCTTTCTCTTGTTTCTTCTGTTAAATGTAATGTCCCCCTACACTCTGTATGAGTTCCTTGTTGTGATGCGTATGCATGATTAAAGCCGCTGATATAGTAATTCTCCTACGCCTCCTCACTCCTGTGAAAAATGACAGAACAGCAGGCCGATTAAGATAGTAAAGTGGCGCCTTTTCTCTCCTCCTTAATTTTCTTTAGTTTTGTTTTTAATTTTCCTTCTCGATCCACCGCACCCAAATGGAGGAATGGGCAAAGTTCATCGCAAGTCGTGTTCGTGAGGGCATTTGTGCTGCTCACCCTCGCCAGCAGCCTCGAGGGGTAAATCCTAGGGACACTCTCCTGGATCGATGAAATTCCTTCATTCCACAGAGCTCCCAGTCATCACTGACCTCGACTGAAAAGGACACAGTCATCTGGGGTCTGGAGAGTCTCCGATCCTGATCTGGAACCCCTCTGTTGGCAGTGCCTGAGTCAAGTCAGCCAACTAAGCTCAGGGGCCGGAGCCGACACGGGAGCGAGTTAACGTCCGGCAGGCTTGCAACATCAACAGTTGGCATGACTTGACTCGGGCACTGCCAACAGAGGGCTCCCATGTCGGATCCGGCCCCCGAGCTCCCTCCAGTGTCAGCTCTGGCACCGAGCTCTCTCCGGTGTCGGCTCTGGTTCCCGAGCTCACTCCCGTGTCGGGTCCGGCCCCCGAGCTTGCTCCCATGTCGTCTCCGGCCCCCGAGCTCCCTCCAGTGTCAGCTCCGGCCCCGAGCACGCTCCAGTGTCAGCTCCGGCCCCGAGCACGCTCCAGTGTCAGCTCCGGCCCCGAGCTTGCTCCAGTGTCAGCTCCGGCCCCGAGCACGCTCCAGTGTCAGCTCCGGCCCCGAGCTTGCTCCAGTGTCGGCTTCTCGAAAGTGCTTTGCTGTGCCTGCTCCTCCAGAGCACTCTCCAGTGCCAGCACCACATAAGTGCTATCCAGATGCCTAGTTCAGCCCAGGGAGGGCTCTGGGCCCAAGTACAGCCCCGTAAATTTCTCCATGCATTATTTTGGTGGAGGGGGTAGTAGGGCTCCAGCTATAGAGGCCTGGGTGGGGATGGGGCTGCAGCCTTGGAGGCTGCTCCACCATGGCCTCCTAAGTGTCTTGATCCCCCATGGTGCCCTCAACTGGTAACCCACTCTGGAGGCCCACTGTATTGTGTCTATCCTGAAGGACCTCCAGAGCACCAAAGCCTCATCCATCCCACCCCACCCCACCCCATCCTTGTTGAATGTTACACTTTTTCTAGGGGGGCATTATGTCAGACTCTGTTCCGTGTTTTGTGTGGTTTTTGCTCATGTGCCTTTCTTGACCTTATTTGGTCCTTCCTGTTTGTGTCATGGTTTCATTTATTAGATCAAAATCAACACAGTTCCAGTTCCATCTCCCCCTACACCACGTGTGATTTCCTTGTGATACTTATGAATGATTAAAGACTCTGTATTAATTCTCCTGTGCCTCCTCTCTCCTTTGAATCATGAGAGTAGCATTTACTTATTGTTGGTCTGTGTAATTTGTTGTACAACAGCATTTCAGTGATGCCACCTTTTTATTTTTAAGAGAGGTTTATGCACCCCACTTACTTACTATCTGTGCCCAATGGCTAGTCTTGGATTTTTCCAATTACTGTAAGCTGTCTTTTGTCTGTAAGCTGTCTTTTGTCTGAAGAGGGCTTGGCTTCTCTGTAATATGTAATAATACTAGTGGCAGAGTAACTGAAATCTGAACCATACAGCTTGTCACGTGAGAATAAAAGCAGACATAAACACCTGTAATAATCACAATACAGGACAAATTACCACAAGCTCACTTTCAAGCGACATTCACACATCGTTTCATGTTTCAATGAGATGTAAAATGATCTTAGAATAATTTCATGTGCACGTGATGGGTTGTGCAATGTTATACCGAGTCTAAAAAAATGTGCCATGAAAACCTTGTGACATTCTTTCATTGTGACATTTCGTCTATGTAGGTGTTATTATTTTTTTTTTTTATTTGTACTTTTTGAATTCCTGTGCATCGGGTGTACGAAGTGTTTTGTCAACACCATAGCTTTTGCCACCTCTGTTTATTCCGAAATCTGTAAAAAGCACCTTTCATATCGTGTGTGTGTGTGTGTGTGTGTGTGTAGTGTTCTTAGGAGCCAAAATAAACATCAAATGCCAAAAGTTATTGAAATTTGGCAAAGGTAAGTAAATAGCAAATAAATAGCTCACATTGCACCACCAAACATGAATGCAGTGAAATGTTTTTTTCTTTTAAAGATTGGCAAATAGATGATTCTCTGAGAGACAATGCCCTGCAATGTGTATATGCTTATGCTTGTACATGTCTGCACAAAACGTCACCTATATGACTAAAATGTCTACTAAAATGACTAAAGATCAAAGATATATCATGCTTCTAGACAATACAGGTACATCCGTCTAGCAGCAGCACAGTCACACATAGATATGTGTGTAGGTTGCACTTCAAAGCAGGTGTGCTTGAGAGGAGAGTTTTATCTGTCTGAATACCTGCCACAGATATGAATCACAAATAGATAAGCACAGTTTGACCCCCCAAAAATGCTGAAAAATTAATACAACAAATGCTCTGGGAATAAGGTGTGCCAAAATTTCAATAGATTTTGTCAGTCTGTTAAGAGGCCGTAAAGCCTACTCATTACTGGATAAAATCAGCGATAATAATGTTGTGTCTTGCTGAAGGCTTCCACTGATAGTGCTTAGAGAATAACATGAAATATGTATTAATGGTCAATGTTTAAAATGTATAATTGTTCAAATGTCAATATGTTTAATAAATTTACTATAATTTTGTTGCCCACAGCGGAAAATTACAGTACTTCATTTTTAAACTTGAGTCTGAAAATAGCCTTTTTTTTTTAAAAAAAAAAAGAAGAAGAAGAAGATGATGAAAAAAAGTATTTACAAAGTTTAATTTATTTTATATTTTTTTTATAATTTGATAGATTAGAGAAAAAGGTCTACCCAGTATAAGGCATAATAAAATTGAAGATAGACCAGTTCTACATATAATGGAATAAATAGGTAATATTAGTCTCAATTAAGTAATCATTTATGTTTAGTGGCAAAACCTGTGTTGGAACAGTGAAATTTATGTTGTGTTGCCTGGGTTGAGATTCTGATCCTGTCATTACAATTCAAATTCCAAATCAGCACTCTGGAAAACTTTGTGAAAATAATAATAATAATAATAACACTCCTGTTTTGTTTTTGTTTTTTTCTACAGCAAGGAACTATTCTTTTATAAAAATATAAAACAGCATAAACTGATCTGTAAACCCTAAAGGTATTCATAAAAACCTCTTTATTTTGAATTGTGAAACACAAGATTGTGCAAATTCCATTGATTCACGTCATGAATCAGATGACGGTTGAGCTTGATGCGCATGACAATCCTTGAACCATTTTGTATTTTGACATTCTTGTATATGTTGGAAGTCAGTTCCTCTTCCCCACAGGTTAAGAGCTCCCCTGAGAAAGTCTACTTTCAAAAGTCTACTTTTTTTTTTTTCTCAGGTGCAATGTAATTTTGCTCCTATCTCATATTTTAGGCTATAAGACAAATACAGAGTTCTGGCATGAAACTCTAGTTGGTGCAGTCAAACTCAATCTGTCCTAATGACATAATTATCACATGGCACAGCTGATTGGTTCTCTCCTGTATCAGTAGCCAAATATATGACTAGGGCTTACCATAGCAGTTGCAGCTTGCTTCAAAAACCCTCCACCTTCCCCAGCTCCACCTGTATAGATCTGTTAGGAGGTAATTTGTGTATACTATATGGGGGTTATTTCATGTATGTTATATTTGCAGCAGCAATATTTCTTACATGCTCACAGCAGCATTTGTGGATGCATTGCATTAGTAAGTCTCTGTACTTGCTCTGCCGCAGCAGCGTAGCAGATCTATTCCACCAAGACCAAATACATTGACATGCACAATGTACATTACCATGCCAATTCCTCAGAGAGTTGTCATGACAGAACTTCTGTTTACTTTTTTCCATTTTATTTGATGAATCACTATGGCATTGAGATATTTAAAAATCGTACACAATTTAGATTCCTAAGTGTTTTTGGATCATGTAGATCAAGTTTTGAATGAAAGCAATCAGGGAATATAAAAAAAAAAAAAGTTTTGTGTTTGAAGAATTGCCATCAGTATTTCAGATATCAAGAGTCCCTTCACAGTTTTACATCTGCCATGTTTTGACATTATTATGATGAAGTTTGAAAAACTTCAGGTAAATATAAAAGGCTGATTTTAAAACATTTTGAAAATTACACACTTCCTGTGTAATTCCTTCGCAATTTACCAACTTCAATTGTTTAGATCATGTTTAGTTTGGTGAGTATCAAATTCCACATTCCATGTTTTTTTTTTTTTCAACTTCCTGTTGGGTGGAGCACTGACTGTCGTCACGAAAATTGTCTGAGCTGATAAGATCTATGTATCTATATATGCATTGTGTGCCAAATTTCAAGCGTTTTTGAGCATGTTAAGGGCCCCATAACCCTGGTCTTAGAAAAACATTAGGGCCCTGTGCCCTTTATGGGCCCTAATTACGATAAGAATGTGTTGCCTTTTACTAAATTTTGAGAAAAGTATTCTTCTAGGATGGACAAGGATGTGGATCCTGCTTGACAATACCACCACTGTTGCTGTGTAGCATTTTCTTGCTGTTTGTCTGTGTAATTTATGTTGTAAAACACCATTTCAGTGATGCCACCTGTTTATTTTTAAGAAAGGTTATGCATGGCTAACTTACTGTCTGTGCCCAATGGCAAGTCTTGGGTTTTTCCAATAAAGCTGAGGTTTGCCAGAAGAGGGCAGGCTTGGCTTCTCTGTAATATGTAATAATACTAGTGGCAGATTAACTGAAACCTGAACCATACAGCTTGTCACATGAGAATAAAAGACATAAGAGACATAAACATGAGACATAAACACCTGTAATAACCACAATACAGGACGAATTACCACAAGCTCACTTTCAAGTGACATTCACGCATGAATCACGCTTCAGTGAGATGTAAAATGATCTTAGAATAATTTGATGAGCACGTGATCAGTTGTGCATTGTTATTAAATGGCTAAAAAATGTGCCATGGGAACCTTGTGACATTCTTTTCATTGTGACATTTCGTCTGTGTAGATTCTTTATTTATTGAATCACTGTGCATCAGGTGTTAAAAGGACACTGTCAACACCATAGTGCTGGTTAGATTTAATGCCACCTCTGTACATTCAGAAGTCTGTAAAAAAAAAAAGCACCTCTCATAGTATTACACCAAACTTAAAACTTGTTTAAAAACAGTTGTTATCTTTGAAATTATGTTTCCGACAGAGAAATTACACACTTCACCTTTAAGGGTTCAAGGTGCTTTGGATGATGTCCTGCCCCGACATGCCCATTGAAAACCCCTTTGAGTCTGTCTCTTTCTGCCTTCTTTACTTTTCTCTCCTTCTCCTCTCTTTCTTGACTGCTACACCCATCCACTGTAATGTAATTCATGTCTTCCCTATACTTAAGGCTAACCACAGGCCTTCCATACCATGCAGTGTAGAGAGACTCGCTTTGCCACCATAGACTTCAGCTTTCATGTGCAAACAGTGTGCTGAGGTCCAAGAAAGGCACGCTCAGAGGCACAGTGTTTTTCAGGCAATATTTTCACTAGTGTGTGAATGCTAGTCACATTAAACATTTTTCCACCTTCAAAGCATTAGACCACAACAACTAGCTGTTGTGGGTGAGCCACAGCTGGCATCCTTAAGATGCCATGATATCCAGGTGCTGTGCAGAATAGGTATTTATCTCTTCAAGCTCCTCTGCATTGTGAGGCAGGTGACTTTGGAAAGTTCTGCACATGTGCTGTTGTTTTTCAACCATTAGCATGATGCGATCTGCCCTCATTCACCCTTTACCGATTAAGCGCGCAGATTAAATTGTGTGTGAGTGTCATTATAAGTGAGCGCAAGCATGTGCATGTGTGTTTGTGTGCAAATGCAGGCATGCAATATTGAAGAAACACCTCCCCAGCTGTGAAAACAAACGCCACATCTGGCTGAAGGTGATAAAGGACATTTGCAAAAAACATGTAACGCTTTACTATAAGGTTCAGTTTTTCTAACCTTACAGATAATGCAGACAAGACAAAATTAAATGTTTAGTTTAATTTTTTTTAAATATGTTATTGTTGTTTACAGTTCAATTTTAACATATGCATATTTTAATGCAAGTTTCACTTAAAATGCAATATTATATGAACAAACAAATTAACATACAGCAGACCCATTAAATAACCTATTACATCCTCTCATTGATAGCTGAGAGAATTACCTATACCTATAAATGTCATTAACTAATGTTAAGTCTTATGTAGGAATGCACACATGAAAAAAATACTATAGTAATTTATAGTAAATGCTACAGTGTTTTTGAACCATACTATAATATAGTAGTTGAATTAATTTGTTATGGTAATTCTATAGATTCTGTAGTAATATAAACAAATTACTTTACCCAATACTGCACTAAGTTTTATATAGGGTATATCATATTACAATACACTAACTATAGTTAAAAACTAGAGTATACTACAGTATTCATTACAGTTTATCAGCTCACTATAGGTATTACTATACTATAGCATTCATTAACACAGTGTTGTAAATGCAATATAATATTTACAGTATAATACACTACTATAGTATGGTTCAAAAACACTATCGTATTTACTATAAATTACTATGGTGTTTTGTTTTTGACATTTGTGTTTCTCTTTTCATTTGCATTGTTTTACTTTCATTTCTTCAGACAACTGTGTTAGTCTATGAATATGTTTGATTAGCCTACATAACACAATGTTAGTGTAGTAAGTATTAGGCTATACAGTGTATAAGGATGCATAAAGACTAGCATGTAGCATGAAATCGATTGAATCCTATTTTATTGAATCCGATTTTTGTGTAGTCTACTGTATGTGTAGCCCGTGCATATTGTTTGGCCAGTATTTCAGACTATTTTTCTACATTGTTCATATACCACTATAGAATGTCAACAATAAGGTTATAGGCTACATTTTTGGTAGTAAGTTACGTCAAAACAGTAAATGCGTCAAGGCAGCACACACCCAAACACTAATCCTATACCTATAGGGCTTTAGTCTGTCTTTGTTATGGTGCATTGTAAGCTATACTCCGTAAATAATGTGTAAAATAAACTTTAGCCTACTGCACTTGTCACTAAGTGATATTTACATAATCACATTAGAGAGGACATTTATTTAGCTACACCATTATATTGGGTGACTTTTTGCATCCCAGACCCTACACAGCTTACCCCAAAAGATGCACAAGGGGTTAAAATACGGATAAATTGAAGTGTAAAGAGTGTGTATATGTGCTACATACACTTGCATTTCCTCTTGCACCTTTAGCCAGCTTTAAAACGTGTAATGATGTTGACTTCTTATATGTCTAAAGTGCTGTACTGAAGATTTGCATAACAACTAAAGTGAAACCTGGTTCAACAACAACACTTTGTAGGCGTACTTTAGGTATTTGCTTTTTGTCTTTAAGTTACCCAACAATTTAGTATTTGCTGTGATGTTACACAAGGTGTGGATATTTTCTGAAATGAGTATATCCCTCCTGCACCAGACTGCCCAAGAGGAAAGCTCTTAACTTCAGGTTGCTTCAGCAAACACTGCTCCTAAAATTAGTACGCGGTGCAGAAGGTCACTGTGAAGAAAAGCATATGCTAAATGACAGGTAACCCAGGTGTGTTATCCCATCCATAATAATATGTTCCTTTCAAATAAATGCACACAAATGCAGCCAATTAGTGGCGAAATACCTTGTCTTCAAGAAATTCAACCAACCGAAAGCAGAATTTAGTTTTAACTAAGTGCAACTCAGGTGCACCATTAGTTTACTAAAGTTCAGAGTGAAAGAACTGGTTTGGTAGCTGTTGATCATATTCAGACAAACATGATGATATGCGATACTCAGATCAGTATTGCTGATTTAAGATATATCAAATGTGTGACGCTGGACTATAAAACCAGTCATAAGGGTCAATTTAAAAAGTAAATAAAATTGAGATTTATACATCATCTGAAAGCTGAATAAATAATTATTCTATTGATGTATGGTTTGTTATGAGAGGTTTATTTTTAGAATACTTGGCTGAGATACAATTATTTGGAAATCTGGAATCTGAGAGTGTAAAAAAATCTAAAATAATAATGAAACAAATCACCTTTAAAGTTGTCCAAATGAAGTCCTTAGCAATGCATATTTCTAATAATAATACAAAAAAGTTATATATGATATATATATGGTAGGACATTTACAAAATATCTTCATGGAACATGATCTTTACTTAATATCCTAATGATTTTTAGCATAAAAGAAAATTTATAATTTTGACCCATACAATATATTGATGGCTGTTGCTACAAATATACCTGTGGTACTTATGACTGGTGCTCCAGGGTCACATATATGGTTTTATAATGTATTTAACCTGACGTGACATAGGATTGCGTAATAATAGCTTTTTTAAATAATTATATGGTTTGTTTTGCAATCTCGTCTTTCCACATTCTTAGAAAAGACCGTAAAGATCACAATGTATGTGTTAACATAAAGGAATTTTCTGCATTGATTTATTTCACACGCATTTTGAATTATGCATTATTTGAGTTATGCATGTTATGTTTTAGGATTAGAGGAGATACGTAAACTTAATGAATAATGTCTTGGCAGACTATTTTTGGTTTTTGTAGTGATTAGCAGTAGTGATGTAGGGATTTTTTTTTCTTTCAGCAAGGGTGTGCTTGAGTTCATTTTATGTGACATTTGTACCACAAAATAATGATATAATATTGTCTTAAACCATAGACGCTGAGTGAACAGGTTCACTCTTCAGTCATGATTATGATATGTGTTTGTGGGTGGCAGCTCACTGGTGGTCCTCCTCAAATATGTAGCCAGGAACACTTCCCAATTATCCTTCTGGCAATTTTTATTAGGTGTTAGGAAGGTTACTTTGGAAATGTAATAGGTTACAGATTGCAAGTTTCCCTATTTAAAATGTTATAAATTGTGTAACTATTTCAATTGCTTTATTAAAGTAATATAAATGGTTACATTTTATTTTTGATTAATTTAATGATACAATTTTTAATGATGATGACATCACTTAATTTGTGTTTACTATTGTCCTTTTGCGTTACTGACACACTATTGTCCTATTTAATACTGTAAAGCTGCTTTGACACAATCTGTATTGTTAAAAGTTTGAAATTACATTACATATTTACATACATAACAATTCTGTTACATGTTACTCCGCAGCACTGGATGCCATAGAAGAGCATTTACAGAGCAAGAGCAAAACATTTAAAGCGTATTTTAAGCATAAGACTCCATCATTGTCTAGTATAAAAAGCCGAGTTTTGCTCTAAAGTCTTAATGATCTAATTTTATGATGTAATGGTGAGTGTGACACGGGGGTCCTGTGGAGAGAGTGTTTGGCCACAGTCAGACGGTGTTGTTTTTAGCCTTGCTGCAGGCTCCTTAGAGTCTGGACTATAATGACACCTGTCCTGTAGTGTTAACAAGAGGACACGTATTTTTCTGACAACTGAAATATGCATGTTTTGCCCTAAAACCAATATTAGAACACTAGCATTTTCACCAGTTAAAAATGCTTCAAGTCAGTTATTTTCATCTTTTGCTGTAGTGCGTCAGTAGGAAATATCAGGTTACACTTCCAAACATTTTGCCATTAATTGTAATAATCCAGTGAGATATTTGTCTGACAATGTCTAGTGCTGCACACAGAGATCTGGTCTCATCATCATCATCATCATCAGTCTGTCTGGAATGACATGAAGAAACAGAACAAAATGAGAAAGACTCAATCCTGAATGAATTTAGTTCATAGAAGTTCACTGATAAAGGAAATACATTGATCACATTATTTTTGACATCATCCTCATTTTACAGTATTTAACAGTACGGTAGCTTTCCAGGTTGATTTACTGAAGCATCTTTTGAATGTTGCCAGTTCTTCTGTTTCCTGCTGACACACTACAGCAAAAGATAGAAACAATTGACCGTTTTTCAGCTGGTGAAAATCCACTACATATTTTGCAGACAACACTTTACTAATTTACAAAGTAAGTTGTTTTTTGTTTAAAAGACAAAAATTTTTGTTTGTCTTTCTCTATTTTCTAAGTATAAATTAATGTCTGAAAAAATATATAGCCATATATTTTAGAAAGGGGATTCTGTGCAAAGTTACAGTAGTATATTTTTTCTTTTTTCTTTTTTTTTCATGTTTTTGTCAAATAGCAATTATTTTATATCTATATGGCTTAAAATAATTATGAAATAATACTCTGTTATTCTGTGTATTTTTGCTTTTACACTGCTTTATTTGACAATCATGCCAATAAAGTATCAAAAAATCGAGGTGTACAGTGTGTTTGTGCGAACTGAGGTGATGGTGATTTGCTTATTCTTAAGTCTGAAGAGGCCAGATCAAGAAACAGACTGTCTCCACGGAGTGTGTGGCCTCCAGGACAGGTGTTGCTCACTGATTGACCTCTTCATCTGTGTGTAAAAGAGTACTGACAGAGGGCTGCCTCGCGCAGCAACCTATGAAGGAAAGTACATGTCATAAAAATACCTAAGATAACATTCCACTATCTCTATCATGCAGTAAAGGCTCTGAACTTTGACCTGTTCGGTTCTTATCTGGAAAAAATAAGCTCTCTAGCTCTCATCGATTTAACAGTAGTTAATGGATTTGTAACTGCTTAGGTAGGAAAGTCATAAAAGTAATTTGAGCACAAGGGGTGGGACTCAGAGAGCAGGGCGTGGATACGCACCCAAAACGGATGGGAGATGAACGGGTAACCCTGGTCACCCGAAGCAGCACGACTGCGGGACCTCAAGCCAAAGAAGTCCCATCAGTCCAACAGAAAGAACATAAAGAAAAGTTATAATTCGTTATGTTACGTCTCTGGATAAGTCATCATCGCGCAAATATGGCGTGCATTTGATTTAGTGACTCTGAGACGCAAAAAAAAAACAATGTGATTCTCACTAAAGGTTTAGTCTTGCAACAAAACCCTGTTATTTTACACTTAATACGGCATGATTCCTCCGTTTAAAGTTTTGTTTCTTGCGACGCAAAGACACTCATGGGATGTTGGACAACGAGTTGCGACTTGGGACACCTGAAAGCGCGCTCCAAGGTGTCTGTGCTCTTTACCATGATCCTCATATTCACCTATTTATTCTACTGTCTCACCGGATTCTGCGATTCCATGCCGAGTCCGCTGTTCGTCCATCAGAATTTCAGAAGCAAACTTTTCCCAAAGGAAGCGAAGAAACTGTCGCACTGGAACGGCTCCGTCGTTCGCGAACTGCCCGAGCAGGATGCGACAGACGTGGAAGAGGAGAAGCGGCAGCGAGGTTTAGCTTATGACAGCAATCTCTCCGTGTCAAACAACTTTGGGACCAAAGAGTTTCCTCAGGCAATTATTATCGGCGTGAAAAAGGGAGGAACGCGCGCGCTTCTGGAGTTCCTGCGCGTGCATCCAGACGTGAGAGCCGTGGGCGCGGAGCCGCACTTCTTCGACAGGTTCTATGAGAAGGGGCTCCAGTGGTACCGGTAGGTCGCCTGTTATTAGCTGGTTGTGAATAATATTTTTTTTTTTTTGTATCAATTTCCCATAGGGTTAAGGATTATTAAAACACCAAAACGTAGCTATTAGAATTTAGCACGTAACTTCATTATACAGCCATAAATGATAGGCTAACTCAAAACATGCTGCTGTTTGGATGGAGATGAGGCACACTTAAAATGTATGAATGCCTGTGCAATTCTTTAACAGAACTGTTATTTTAAAGAAATATAGCACAAGAAAAAGTGTTTGCAGATATGCTGTATCGAATACAATATAATATAATATATATATATATATATATATATATATATATATATATATATATATATATATATATATACATTTAAAGTAAATTATAAAAAACATATTTATTTGTCACTGGCCAACCGTGTACAGTAGCATCCACTCAGAACACCCTAGTAACAGCATAGCAATGTGCTAACAGCCACTCCTTAGCAACCAATGCCCTTGATAGTATAGACTTTATGTAGCCCCTTTTTATCTCTGGGCTCGTTGTCTTCTGTCTTCCAGTTTGTATTTCCTCAGTGTGAAAGTTCTGTGAGGTCGTACAAATTTAAAAATGATTTGCTCATTAGTTCACTTCCAGAATAAACATTTCCTGATCATTTACTCACCCCTCTGTCACCCAACATGTCTTTCTTTCTTTCTTTGTTTTGTTCAACCCACTGATCCAAATTGTGGAGAAAAATCCTGCATGTTTCCCTCAAAAACCTTCTTTTTCGACTGAACATTGAACACCTTGACTGACATGGGAGTGAGTAAATGATCAGAATTTATTTTTATTCTGGAAGTTAACTAATCCTTTAAAAACTTTCCGGTCTGACATACATCATGATAACTTTCATACATCCATTTCACCAGCTAATTACACTTCAACAGCAATTCCATGGAGCTACCACTAAAACTTAAGTTTAAAGACCAAAATTATATTCAGAGAAGCTGTGCACTTGTTTCTCTAATGCATAAGGTCTGTAATTCTTATTTTCTTAAGAGAAAAGACAAGTTTAATTCATTTTTTACAAACAGATCACAGATAATAGTGTTATCTGTCTATATAATCACTCCCTATGGTTTTGATTTTTAGAGACTGCAATTTTCTTTATCCAAGTTACCCACTTAAAATCTTAAGAGTGGTAATTAAGTCAGCCAGCAGATGTTTTATCTTACAGTAGACCAATTTTATAACAGACATTGTAATTTATGTAGACAGCAGCACGCTCCTGAAATGCATGCATGTGAGGCACATAAAGTTTAAGCAGCTCTCATCATAAAGTTTTCCAGCAAAGTATATTGGTTTAATTAACTCCTCAAAGAAGTTACACACTATGATTTCTTCATTCTTTTCTTCTTTTGGGCCTCTTTCAAAATTGCATGTTTAGACCATCCTACAAGCAGTTATGCATTGCACGATTGGCAAATTGATTCTTCCTCTCTTTTAATGCCACTTGGTACATTAATATCACCTGTCAATAACCCAACCAGTTCAGAGCTGTGTCTCATTGGCAGGACATTCAGCCATCTGCCAATAAAATGACTGTGAACTGACCGTCAGTGCTTCTGTCTCTCACCTTTGTCCGTCTCTCGTCTCCATGTCACGCAATTAGAAATCAGACAAATGGGAATGACTATGACTATGGCTGGTTCATCATTTACTTCCCTTTTTGTTGTTGCATACTGTATGACGTTCTTCTGCAGAAGAAGATATTCTGAAGAGTGTTGGTAACCAAACAGTTTTGGGTCCCATTGATTTCCATTGACAAAAAAAAAAATACTACAGAAGTCAATGGGACTTGAACATTGTTCAAAATATCTTCTTTTATGTTGTAGACTAGAAAGAAAGTCATACAGGTTTGGAATGATGTGTGGGAGAGGAAGAAAATTGTGACATTATTATTTATTGTTATTTTCAGGTGGACCGCCCCTTTAAGAATTTCTTCAAGGGACACTTCACCCCAAAATTAAAATTCTGTCATTAATTACTCACTTTGCAAACTCATATTCTATTTTATTGTCACAATACAAAAGGAAAATTTTGGGGTTATGGGTTTGAAATTACAGAGAGCGAATAAATGATGACAGAGTTTTCATTACGGGGTAAAATATTCCTTTAATAATCACGTTTCCTCTCTTGTCAAGAAACTATATCTCGTGACGTGACTTTGAGGTTTAGTTTGATGATTTGTCTCTCTTTCTCATGCACACGCGCACACATTTGTTCCAGCATGTGGTGACAGCCTTATGTAAACAAACTGTCCATGTATGGGGTTTTTGTAAAGTATAATTCAATATCAGTCTTGTCAACACCACGGGTCTTCTGTGTGTGCAGATGTGTAATGACAGCTGAGCTTTTGTGAATGCCAGCTGGAAGCTGTACATGGAAGAGCTGTGTCACATGGCCACTGTGTGTATGTGTGAGAGAGCACGAGTGAGTGAGTGGGTTGAGAGAGAGACATGCAAGCTTTGTAAGCGACCAGGTGCTCATATACTTTACTCATTAAAAGGTTTATGGAACGCATGACTGTTGCCCTTGTCAGATATTGCACACTGTAAAAAATTATCTATGCATGCCTACAAATATTGCATATATTATATGTATGTGTTTCGTCAAATATTTACTTGTAATATTTATTTTATTTTACGTGTTTCTAATTTAATTAATAATATTCCACTACAGTTAACATTTTCTAAATACATTTAAAAATACTAAAGATACAAAAATATTTGATTTCTGGGTGCACTGCATAATTTAATAAATGATTTTAATTTAGTTCTATATTTGATCTAAAATTATAAACTGAAGATCTTAAAAATCAGATTTTTTCATGAATTTCTAGTATGTTCTGATTAACATGTTCTTTAATTCTGTTCATTAACCCATAATAATTGTTCCTCCCCCACTCAATGCAGTTACCTGACTCTGGTTGCACCTTTTCATGACTCCATAGATCACTGTCTGGAATAAAAAATCACCTCCCAATCAATGATGTGCGCGGACGTGCTTCTTATCGATTCCTCCTTAACCAACTTTATTGCACTTAGGCATAGAGACGGTTAATTAACCTGTGCATATTCAATCTTGTTGACAAACTGCTGCCGCCTTTACAGCTCTTGACGTTCTTTATGATGCTCCAAGGTGTTTAGCTATAAAGGTTTATGTTTTAAGAGCTGTGTTTTAAGCTAATGCTTATTTATTTCCTTGTTGTCTTGTGAGTGTTGTCATGTAACATGGAATGCTTATTTATTCTGTTTCTATCATATATGCATTTACATTTTGCATTACACATTCAATTTAGATTTTAATGCCATATATATCATGATGCCAGAGTGCTGATTTGACAGGCTAGATTTCCCATATGACCTGGGTCTCTAACATTAAACTAGCCATTGATTGATCAGGACTGAAGGTAGTGGTGTGGAAGAAACCAGCGGCACGCTACAGTGATAGATCTATTTTCTATAACCTTGGGGTATGGCACAGCCTCCAAATGAAGAATAAGAAAGTAACCCAAAAGGAGGTTTTCACAGAGATTCCATAAAAGAACCTTTCAGAGAACAGTTCTTCAAGGAACCATTTTTTAACCATTTTTTTAATTTCCAGTGATCTGAAGAACCTTTTCCCATCATAAAGAACCTTTTGTGGTGTGTAAAGGTTCCATTGATGGTAAAGGTTCTTCATGGAACCATTGATGCCAATTTATTTTTAAGAGTGTATAGCTTTGCTTTGCTTGTGATTTTTTTATGATGTGGTTAGCTGGATAATCATTTCTTTGGAGGTATTCAGTGGGATAGGTTACAGTCGAGGCCAAGAGAAAGAAAGCTTTGGCTTGTCCCAAGTTGTTCACCAACCCACAATGGCATAGATAGTTTCTTAACAACTTGTTTTTGATGCATGACTTCTCAGCAGAAATGCCTAGTCTTCTATTGCTGAAATATAGGCCTGCTTTAAAGCAAACCCCACTTTATTTCTCTCAAATACTGCCCTTTCAACAAGAAAAGTATGATTAATCAGGCAAAAAAACTGAGTGTTTGAAGACACTCATTATACTAGAACCTCCCAATTGTGCATCTGCAGTCGTTCTTCTGCTCAAAGTCCTGCGACTGACTGTTAAAGCTGCACATACGGTGGGCCGTTAACCAAGCCAGGGATGTGGTTTCCTCTAGGCTGGTCTTAAAGGTTCATTATGCTGCTACACACTCCATATTGAGTCACTTAAAATTCTGTGTGGTGCATATTTGAAAAGATTTCCATTGTGCGATCTGTTTTTACTTTTATATTCCTTCATGTGTGCATTGTAACGTCTATAGGAGCTATAGATGCTATCTGCTCACATATAAATTTACATCTGTTTTATAAATGTAATTCTGCTCTTTGGCATCACTTTAGTCAGCAGTTACACATTTGTCACAGAAATAGTATTCTACACACACTACCATAGCATATAGTTCATTGAATAGAAACTGTGCCAGGTCTTTTTTTCTCAGGGTCCTCCTGCCAAATTTGTACCATAAATGTATGCCAGGCGCTTGTGGACATTTAGCAATATCCTGATACTGGACTGTTTCCAGAAATGGTGACACATCCTGATTCTCAAATGCATTAAGAGAACAGTAATGAAACTGTTTACTGTTATCTACATTTTAATGCAAAATTTGATGCAAGCTAGTGCAGCAATGCAATGCTTAATTGATTTCGTTGACTGATTTCTTGTCAAATTAAAAATATTGTGCTATTTTTACAAAACCTATGGCCAGTTTTGCTGCCCCCTAGTACATTAGATTCACCAAACCAGCCAGTCTGACCAGCAATGATCTGCAGCAGAGGTCTTCTTCCTCCTCGTAGTTTCCCGTAACTGATCCTTAACACATCATCAAACACACTATCTGGAAACTTCAGCCAGTCTGATAGATAATTAGGAGCTTCAGAAGCGGATTAGAAAGCAGGAAGAAAAGGAAGCACATCCTGTCAGAGCTTCAAGACACTAATCAGGAGGATGTACTGTAGGCGGATGAGTTCAGTGTTTTGATGCTGTTTTACATTTACATTTATTCATTTAGCAGATGCTTTTATCCAAAGCGACTTACAAATGAAGACAGTGGAAGCAATCAAAAACAACAAAATATATTAATTTATTAAAAGTTTTTGTGCACATAAATGAGTGCTGATTCATACATAAACAATACAAATAAATAATTCCATTGTAATAATACCTGAAATGTGTGTACGTGTATGTGTGTGTGTGTGTGTGTACGTGTATGTGTGTGTGTGTGTGTGTATGTGTGTGTGTGTACATATATATATATACACGTTTAAAGAAATTTAAAACAAAAACAGAAAGGATAAAGATAAAATGTAAATGTAAATATTAGTAATAGTCAAAAAATTATGGTCAATGCAATACAAGTGTTTTTTTTTTTTTTTTTTTTTTTGGTGTGCATGTGCATACAAACATATAGATAAAATAAAATGTAATTAAAATAATTTAGAAATTTTATGAGTTTTTTTGGTGTATAGTTAACAAATACTGTGTGAGGTATTTGGTATTTTAGATGTTTGAGGTATTTAGATGGTAACCAGCTGATTAGGGTGAACTGATCACTATTTCAGATAGAATTCAGAGGGAGGTAATAGTGTGTTGAAATCTATCAGAGGTTGGTGTTATTGTTTCTTCATCTGTGGGTGTCGTCCTGCTGGTGCTTCACAGATAAACACACGCTCACAGCCGCTCTGCTGATTTTCCCACATGATAGTGAGGGCAGGAATTACTTCCTCTCTCTCATACGCACACACACACACACACACATCTTTGCCACTGGTCTGTTTCCTGTTAATGCGGGACCGCCCGCATTCTGAGAAGAAATATCCATTTTGTTTAATTGATGTGTAGGAGAAACAATTGAGATGTTCAGGAGTTCTCCTCTGTGATTGTTCTTTCTTAAGGGCTTGTTTTGCCCCTTGCTCTGTGTCCTTTTGCATGTTTGAGCAGTTTTATGGTGCTTTACTTGTTATTTCCAGCTGACATTTAATTGCTTCCCACAGCTTCTAGAAGCTTCCATTTGCTCCATAATGACAAGCCTGTGTTCTCGCTGTGTTTTCAATAAGAAGGCCCTGCTGTCCTCACTATAGTGTTCATGAGTGCTGTGTCTGAGAGCAACCTGTTGAAAGGCTTTTTGGTGGAATTCAAACAAGAGCGATGTAGCAGAGATTATTTTATCTCATGCATAGTGGATTCTGGATATATATTACAGGGCTTTTTGTTTTTAAAACATGAGACCAGTCACAATGCAGTACTTAATTGAAAACATTTAAATCTAGTTTTCAAATATTTTTAGTGACTTGAAATTAATGTTAACTAGAACCAAAATGATACAAAAAAACATGTTTGAAATAGAATAAACATTATCTGATCAAATAAACATTATATGACATTATCCAAAAACCTATAGATTTATATGCAGTATGAACAGCAAGACAAAGGGACTCATTAAAAGTAAGCTTTTTATGTCATTATTGTAACGTAACATTTGAGAGACCTAAAATATCTACACCCAATCAGGCCCATGGTGAGCTCTTAATGGGAAGGAACTTCCTCCCGGAGACTCATTGCTGCCAGATGTTGCAAAGATCAGGACGGGAACATCCCGGGTCACTGCTGCCAGACACAGGGGGCAGTCCTGTCTGGATGTTTTCCTCTGATAATGGGAGAATGGTTATATCCTGTGGTTCATTTAAATTAAGGAGAGAAGATCCCACCCTGTTCTGATGTGTATTGTGTGAACAGCTACGAGGAAGAGCTCGTGTATGTGTGTGTAATAAGGCATGACTTACCGCACTATGTTTGCTGTCTCTTTTTTATAGTTAAACATGTTTTGGTATAAAAATTGTATTTGAATATTTTGAAAAGTAACTCACAGCACACCGCAAAAACCTAAACCAAACAGTGATGGTCAGTCTGAATAATTGTGTGATGTCCAGAAAGAAACCATGTTATTTTATTAATAGATTTCAGGAATATTTTGAGTCTTCATGACCAAACAAATTCCCATCATATAACTGATGCAGATTACTCATAAGAATGAAAATTACATTAATAAATACATTTAAAAATAAATAAATCATGTTTTTTTTTAACAATCTATTTAGCTATCTATAAATAAATATAAATATAAATAAATACATGTAAATAATAATATTAAATAATTTTCAATAAATAACTGTAAAATTACAAATTAATATATACAAAATAAATAAACAAATAAATTATTTATCTATATATCCATCTATCGGAATATTTTGAAAATTAACTGGATAGCTCATAGCGACATACAGTACATACATAAATACGTAAACAAATAAATAAATAAATTATATATATATATATATATATATATATATATATATATAAAATGAAAAATGTATATTATAAATTAATGCAATGTAAAGATTAATTAATTACAATACAAGTAAATATATAATTTTATGAGTAAATAAATCTGTTAGTGCTGTCAAACGATTAATCGCGATAAATCACATCCAAAATAAAAGTTTTTGTTTACATTATATATGTGTGTATACTGTGTATATTTATTATGTATATATAAAAACACACACATACAGTATGTATTTCGAAAATATTTACAAGTATTTACATGTTTATGTTTATATTCATATAATTTATATATAAATATATTTAAAATACAGACTATATATATAATATATTAATATATGTGTGGTTATTTTTTTAATAAATTGCACACGCATCTATTTATCTATCTATCTATCTATCTATCTATCTATCTATCTATCTATCTATCTATCTATCCTATACAGATGTTATGTATTTCATCAGTAGCGAAATATAAAATGCACCAGAGAATATAGATTTTCAAAATCTCGTTTGTTTTTGCTCACCAGGTGTATTTTGTTTAAAGGATGTTTAGGACAACACTAAATACACACTTCAAATTTTCATTGCATTTTAAAACATAAATCATATTTGATACCAACTGAATGCCAAAGGGATGGAGTTGTTGATATTTTTCGAGGCCATTGTTTTGCAGCAGGCCACCCGCAGCTGTGCCTTCTGTACCAGTAAACAGAAATAAATTGTTGCCAGGTTCTGCTCTGATAAACTCATACTCCAGGCACACATTCCCGGTCCAGATGCTAAGCACTAACGCTACGCTAGGTGTAATCAAAACAACCAGCGTGGATGCTAGCCTAGCAACCGCACAGGTAACAGCAGCTGGCGCGAGCGACCCGATAAAGAAGAAAACACACAAGAACACAGCTGGCCCCAGATCAAAGGTTGCCAGAGTCAGCTGAATTTGCAAACTTGGGCGAAATGAGGGCTTTATCTTGCGATGCTTCTTTGGATTGGGAGATCAAACGGGTGGACCGGAGTGTGTGGGCCACTGGCGTGAATTGAGAAAAGCCCAAACTTTTCACTGATTACCAGCCTGCTCTCCACAATGTAAACATGATGTCAGCAGACACGGCCGCGGCCATTATGGCTTCCATTAGCTTGATTACTTTGAATTAAACATGCACTTAGCGGTGTGTACATAGCCAGACAGCGCTTGCACTTCAGATGGTGCAGGGTGAGAATGACAACATTGACATTAACCATGGCATGCTTTCAATATTAAAAGCTCTGCATGTAATGCTTCAAGATCACATCCCTAAAAGCAGGCGCTGGGAACATGCATCATGTAAACACAATCAAAACACTGGCTACAGAAGTTGTATGGCCGGATTTTATGGCTTTTTTAATGCTTTGTGTCCTTCTTCAAGCTTAACAGACACAAAGGATAATTGTTTGAACAAGTGCAGCATCAAAAGTCATCAAAAATTACATACAAATTAAACAATGTCAGATTGGATAAATAGTGATAAATAGTAATGGTTTATGGTGAACTGTTCCTTTAAAAGCAATGCAGGTCAAATGGCAAATCCAATTTCTCAAAGTTACTCTTTATTCTCCTTCACACATCAGTCAGCATGACTCCTCTGATTCTTGTCTTAGTGGTAAAGCTCTCATAGAGCAATATGATTTGTATTAGAGTTGAATATTAGCTTCATGGCAATGAGATGAGGGCCAGCCTCAGAGAAAGAGACAGAGAGAGCGACCGCTTTCCAAACCCCATCCAGAGCAGTGAAGAGTTAATCTACTGCATATGTACTCTGTGGAAATAATGAGAGTCAGTGTAGAGACTTTTCCACTTGATGCTGGAGCTATTGGGCATTCATTAAAGAGATTAACAGAACCTTAAAACCAACAACAACCTTAATATATTTACATGCATTTATTATATTTATATTTGTTATATTTATACTACATGATTGTATATTATATACACTAAAAATTTTTGAAATTATGTTAATATTATAGAAAACTATTCATTTTAAATATTTATATATTATAATAATTCATAAATTTAATATGTGTGTGTAGGGTGGAGTGTGTGTACAAATGTAAAAAAAAAAAACAAAAAAAAAAAAAAACATGACATATATAATTGCTATTTAATATGCTGTGGTTAAGGCAAACCTTCTGTGCTGATTTAGGATATTATTCCATTACTGGAGCCAATATCCTCATCTTTTAAACGAGATCTCGCAAAACTGATCTCAAATCAGCACTAAAGAGCCTTGGAGTGATCGAGAGACTCCTGACAGACATTCTGGGGACAAAACCCATCAGGAAATGACTGCTAAGAGTTGTTATGCCTTCGTGTTTTTCTTTCTTTTATAGCAGATCATCAACTCCCTTCTCGCTGACGTTTATTTCACAAGGCTGCTTTTTAATAAAGTCAGCTTTTATGTTTATTTAACAACACTTTACACTTCGCATTACTCAGTAACTCAACACTGGCCTCATCAGAGAACTGCTTGTTTTATGTTTGATAATAAAAAGAACATCTTTCATCATAATGAACTGACTCTGAATCTGAAATCGCAAAACATATGTGACAGCTTCATTCGCTGGCGAGAGCTGAAATGGTGGCAATTATCATGTCTCCAGAGTCAATTTTAAAACGGGTTTTCATTTTGCATTATTGCTTAAAATTACAGTTTAATGTTTAGCTTGGACGACATAGGAGCAGCTATGAAAAAACCTGTCCCAAAACCTGCCTACATACAGTAGATGACATTTTAGGTGCAAACGAAAATGTTTATGATTTCAGCCAAAAATCTAAAGAAGCATTGTATCCTTAAAGGCACAGGTCACCAAAAATGAACTTTACGTCTTTTTTTTTTTTTAGTTCATGTTCATGTTCATGTTCATGTTTTTTTTGTGTTTTACACAGAAATAAAGTGTTGTATAATACTAGTTTGGAACAACACAAGTTAGTAGATAACATTTACATTTTTAGTGTGAACTTTTAAGAAAAAATAAAAAAAAAAACAATCCCATAATGGACTCTACTGAACCCAGTAAAGAAATATATATTATTTATTATTTATTTAATCTTTATTAGAGTAGTGGTTAAACCCATTACAAAAGAGTGGACATGCTGACCAATCAGAGCACACTTGGCTTTTTTGGAAAGAAAGATTTAAAGAGACAGGAAACAAAAAAAGGGTGTTTCAGGCAAAGCTACTGCCGCAGTATACAGTGTGAAAGAAAAACTAATGTGTTTTTGATTATTAAATCATGTAAATGTCTTGTAACAGACCCCCAAAAATTTTATTTTGAACTTGTGAATTAGCATTACATGGAAACCCAATCATTTAATGCATACCTAAAATGTGTCAGGATTTCCCATACACAAATGTAATATATATATATATATATATATATATATATATATATATATATATATATATATGTGTGTGTGTGTGTGTGTGTGTGTGTGTGTGTGTGTGTGTGTAATAATATGTAATGTGAATTAAAACTTGAAATGAAACCTATTGGATCTATTTCATATTAACATATATCTAGCACAAATATGTATGTTTATGTATGTGTAGTACATTGTTGGACGTACACTGTATATCATGTACATGTAAATATATCCTTACACCCATCGATACACATTATATAAGTAAATATAAAATATAAAAGATAGATGTGTATTTAAACATTTATTACAAAAATAAATATAAGCACAGATTTTTGTATATGTACAGTATATATTATTTTATTAAATTTACATAGAATTCACATTGCTACATATATATTGACATATATAGCTGCTACATGATACCTGATCTTATTCAACTATGTACATATACAAATTTTGCTTTGGGAATTTTTTATATGTTATAATATTCATCTACCCAGAGAATATAAATATTAGAAAATTATATTTGGCAAAATCACTTGATAAAGGGCAATATATTTCACATAATATATCTCTGTAGGAGTTGTGGTGTTTTAAACCATTTAGAAATCATGTCTGATCAGAGAACGGGCTTCTATTATGACTAACTTTCAGTTTCTGCTTCTGTAGGAATCTAATGCCGCGTACTTTAGATGGCCAGATCACCATGGAGAAAACACCCAGCTACTTCATCACCCGTGAAGCAGCGCCCCGCGTCTTCTCCATGAGCCGCAGCACCAAACTCATCGTGGTGGTCCGTGACCCCGTGACCCGGGCCGTGTCTGACTACACTCAGACTCTGACCAAAAGCCCCGGCCTGCCGTCCTTCCAGAATCTGGTCTTCAAGAACTCCACCACGGGTCTGATCGACACGTCCTGGAGCGCCGTGAGGATCGGCATCTACGCCAAACACCTGGAGCACTGGCTCAGGTATTTCCCACTCGCGCAGTTTCTTTTTGTGAGCGGGGAGAAGCTGGTGACGGACCCCGCGGGAGAAATGGGCCGGGTGCAGGATTTCCTGGGACTCAAACGGGTGGTGACCAATAAGCACTTCTACTTTAACCAGACTAAAGGCTTCCCCTGCCTCAAAAAGCCCGAAGGAAGCAGCAGACCGCGATGCCTGGGGAAATCGAAAGGCAGACCGCATCCACACATACCAGCAGAAGTGCTGCACAGACTCAGGGATTTCTACAGGCCTTTGAACATGAAGTTCTACCAGATGACTGGTCAGGACTTCGGCTGGGAATAAACACTTGCAGGACCCTTTCTGATAATGCAGAAAACAATGAAACTCTTAATTTATGACTGATTGATATTGATTTTCAGTATCTTCACCCTGAGTACTCGCAGAAATTACTAGTAAATTTCACAATTAATTACACACACACACACACACACACACACACACAAATGGCAAGTGCAAACAAAGAGATTACTGGCCACAGACTGAATGTAATCCAAGTTGAAAAGGGTATAGCAAAAATATATCTTATTATATAAACATCATAGTGTACAGTGTAAATGAATTCAAAAATAAACCAGCACAAGCAAACATTTCAGCACATTGTTTTTTTTGTTTGTTTTTTTAGTGCTCACATGCCAACAACTATTCACCCTTTTTCTGGATTACTAATTAGAGATAATTAGCTGGATTCAATTAACAGGTGGACCTCAAAGAAAATGTGGCAATTAAACCAAACCAACATATATACAAGAACAACAAATAGTATACATTTTATAAGTATGCAAATCATGCAAAAAGTCATAAATGAAATTTCAATAATAAAAATGATTTAAAAAAAATACAAATAATATAAAGCCCCACCCCACACACAAAAAAAATACTTTCATCACTGCATTCTTGAAGATTATTGCATTGAAACATTTTTATTTCATACTCCTCCTCATCGCATGCATTTTTTGCATTTATTTTAAAGTATATATGTGCCTTTTAAAATGCATTTCACAGTATACATGTGCATTCAAAACGTGCAGTTTACAGTATATATTTGGTTTGCAAAGGATTCAACTGAGAATTATCTCAAACAGTCTGAACAGAATACCGGCTCTGTGATGTCTGCTGCTTAAACGGTCGCTTATTTCAGATGCCCATAATCATACAGCTCAAAACACATTTGTTCTTTGTGATTTATTCCTGCCAAGAAGAGCAAAATCTTGGATGTTCTCATTCAACCACTCTTATGTAATAAACATGAGACGTGAGGAAAGAAAAGAAAGTGAGCAATAGACATATAACCTTTATTTCATGTGTCTTTGCCCATTAAAAGGAATTTCCTGCTTCTGCAAGAAAACACATTTGTTTTATAATGTTTACATAAAAGTGGTTTGAGATTTTTATTGTGGACTCTGTGGCTTCGATTTTGGACCATGCATTTATTATTCCACATATTTTTTTAATAACAGATGATTATTAATTTAATTCTGTAAAGGTGTGTTTCCATAGTGAAATAGAGCTATGTAACCTTTTAAATATTTTATTTTATCATTATTAGAGATGTTATACAGGGATGAATACTGTACTATGCATTATATCTGCTGACTGAAAACAAAGTTTTGCTTCTGCTGTAAATTGCTATTATTTATATTTATGAATGTAAAGATTTTTTGATCTGTCAGTGTCCAAATATATATTGAAAGCAGCTAGCAGCTTTTTTTTCTCATCAAACATTATAATAAATAAACATGATAGGAACAGTGTACACATACATTTCTTTCAGGACTACTATCGTCAAAATGATTGACACTTTGGTTTGCCAGTATGGTTCTGTTCTGGACGAAAGCTTGTCATGAATGAGCAGGGAAAGCAGCAATAATAACCACCAAGGATAAACAGAACAGAACAAAGAAGATATCACTTATGCATTTAATGATATTAGAGTGTAACACATTATTCGAGATAAAAGGAGTCTGATTCAACAAGGAATATGAGAAAATCCAGAAACGTCCACATTTCTGACTGTGGCGGAAGGAGGAGCTGGGGATGGAGGAGGGTTATTTGCCCCATGAGAAAGTGGAAAAACTGCTGAATAATGTTGAACAGAGCTTATATAGGAACTGCATTATGTAAATGTAAAACTGCATTATATGTGTTGTATTCCTATAGGTAGATATGATCAGCTGAGAATCAGCCGATGCAAGCTTGACTCACCTGACCGGCCAGATTTCATTTTACTCTTCTCTGACCAAGTGCAAGTTTTCCAGTGTATAGAGATACATAATAAGTAGAAAAACATTGAATTTCAGCAGAAAAGCATACACTGTATATATAATGAATAGTAAACTAAAATAAACTTAATTTTTAATTCAATATTTAAATGTTCAATATTTATTTCATTTCTCAGAAGAGCAAAGCTTTGACTATAATTTTTTACCCATTAAATACAAATATATATATTTACAGTGTGCGTGTTTATATACATAGTTTTATGATTTCTTTTACAACTTTTTCTTTTCTAACTTTAAAACTTTTAACTGGAAAGGAGTGTAGCTGTCAGTGCCAATCAGGCTAAATGTGAAGTTAACATTCTGAGCTGAAGCTTTCTGATGTGTAACCAATCAATTTGCAAGGGTCATAGAGACATTTAGCATGGTAATCTTTGACCCTTGACCCCTGGATGACCTCCCACACCATGCCATATTAAAGTGCTGACCACCAAAGCTGCCACACAGAGGTTTTTCTCCAGTCGCATTAATGTTACCAATCTAGAGACAGCCTCTTCATTCCTAAAAAATATCAAAATCAATAATTGTCTGTTTAAGTTTATAGCTCCGCTGCGGTGTGCCATCATCCATTGAGTCCCCCGTCAGCATGATTTAATCCAGATCGAGTGCTGCTCGCTTCCAAACATCCATAAAATTTTATTTAATGGAGGATTTACAGTATTTTCCAAATCCTGATAGATTAACGTGGCCTGTGTGGGTTTATATGAAGATGTGGATAGCCTAAACCATGATTTGAATCTATTAAAAAGACACATGGTTCCCCTTTACTATTTCTTACATTTTCTGTTTATCCACCTGAAACTGAGCAAAAACAGATCAGCATATTCAAATGATTTCTGAAGGATCATGTGACACTGAAGATGGATGTAATGATGCTGAAAGCTCAGCTTTGCTTTACAGGAATATATTACATTTTAAAATATATTTACATAGAAAACAACTATTTTTAATTCTTTAAATATTTCTGAATTCTTCTGATTTTACTGTAAGTGAAAACACAGAGGAAAGAAAACTGATGTAAAACTCACAGAACTATGCTTTGAGATGTTCATTTGAAGTTACCTCACACGTCTATATACAAGACGCAATCTAAAAAAATAAAAATACAAATAATCTCCTCATTTCATTAAATGTAAAGTATCAACAGCTCAGGATGATCTCTATAAGATACAACCACTCAAATATGACTTAAAGCTGTGTGGTCTCAGAAAATTTGGCCAAACGGACAAAAAATTCCAGGAGGATCTAAAGTTTCTTCTTTGTAGAGCTGCACATGCAAATACAGTTAATTAAAGAGCATGTGGTTGGCTTGAGGAGAATTAAAAGAGCATCATTCGCATCAGGGGCACAGGAATCAACACCCAGGACAAATAAAACAGCTATTTCTGTCCTGAAACATAAGCCCAGTCCTCTTGTCTTTCTACTGAAATGGACTTGAGGAATGTCTTTGAGTGCTACCCTCTTCTAAAGTCTTCTTTGTATCCCAGTGGCCAGTGGCAAATCAGCGAAAGCTGAGATGTTATCCTGTTCTGCAGCTGACTGCCTGCTTTCAAATGCAAACAGGCTTGGCTTTGGCCTCTTCATCTCATCAGACCCTGTGTGTGTGTGTGTGTGTGTACAGCTCTCTTTGTGTTTCATGGTGGCTGATGTTTAGGCCTTCCTTGCTGTCAAAGCTCTGGATTAGAGCAAGATTAGACTAGTGCTAAATCTCCGTCAGATTAAAACTTTTCACTCCTCGGCTAAAGAACAACCGGTGACCCTGAAACTAAAGGTCAAGTATCAGCATTCAAGTGTTGGAGAGTCCCTTGCTCAGATATTCAACATCTAGAAGATCAGGCCCTTTCTTTGGGAACATGCTGCACAACTCCTTGTTCAAGCTCTTGTTCTGTCCAGGCTGGACTATTGCAATGCTCTCTTGGCAGGTCTTCCAGCCAGTTCTTACAAACCTTTACAACTAATCCAGAACACGCAGCAAGATTTAATGAGCCAAAAAGAATACACGTCACACCTCTGTTTATCAATTTGCACTGGCTACCAATATCTGCTTGCATAAAATTCAAGGCATTAATGATTATACCTACAAAACTACCACTGGCTCTGCACCAAAATGTGTCCTCTAAAAGCTTCTGTTCTGCAAGTGAACGTTGCTTGATTGTGCCATCCCAAAGAGACCTAATATCACTTTCACAGACTTTTAAATTAAATGTTCCCTTCTGGTGGAATGACCTCCCCAACTCAATCCAAGCATCTGAATCCTTAGCCATCTTCAAGAATCGGCTTAAAACGCATCTCTTTTATCCTTTTTTGTGTGTGTGTGTGTGTTTGTTTTTTTTACCCTCTAACTCTAGCACTTTCTATTCTAATTATATTATTTAAAAGAAATGTCCCTTTTAGACTTGTATTCTATTCATTTAATGATTGTTTACTTAAAAAAAAAACCTAACACTAGCTTTTATAATTTTTTGTATTCAATCTGTTTTCTTTTTATGTATTATTCAATTAATAACATGTACTGTGTTAAGCAAATTAAGACTTATCATAGTACATGCATATCATTGCTCTTTTGTTCATTTTAATTGGTTCCATTATCTTCATTTGTAAGTCGCTTTGGATAAAAGTGTTAATGTTAATGTAAATATTAAATCATATTATTAAATAAGAATTATAATAGAATCTCAGTTATACTTAAATAATTTACTCACCCTCATGTTTTGTCCAAAGCAATTTTTTTACTTTATATATGCACACTAAAAATCACTATTAAAAATTATCGTTACATCTTGAATTTTAGATTTATCTGAATCTGAATCTACATCATTTATAGATATATATTACCATTATGAATTATAGACATTTAAAACTTTGAGCTTGGAATATGAGTTAATATGTAGGATCATAGGATGTGGACATTCTTCAAAAATTCTTCTTTTCAACAGAGAAGATACAAGCACTTGGGTTTGGAGTGACACGAGGGTGAGACAATAATGGCAGAACTATTCCTTTAAAGATATCCCATGCTAAATTAATGTACATGAGAGTAAAGACACCACCCACACGGCAAAACCACAGTGTTCTATCACCACGTGATCTTTCCTCTTCACGGGGGTCTGAGAGAGCCATGGTGACCTCGAGGTCAGAGGTGAAAGTGCATTCCTACCCTTCACTCACATCCTGCTTACGTACTATTCTCAGAGTGACAGTCAGCTGTTCGGCTTGTGGTGGCTTGCTAAATATGATGGAATATTTGGAGAGCCCATGCGACACATGACCAGTTTAAGATGACCAGATCTCTCATATAGATGACAGATTCAATCACCTTCACTAGACATTTGTATTTCTGACTAAAAAAGGAAAAGTTTGTCTTTGATAACTGATGTTAGAAAACTGTGTTCTGAAGGGTTGCTAGGGAACTTTAGAATTTCAAAATATCAGAATGACAGAATCTTCAGAGATTCCCGTTTCAATGATACTGGCTCGAGTTTGGCCAGGGAAGCAGGCCATAGATCAGCACAAGTGTCTGTTTCTCTGATAGAGGATCTACTGCTGACCTTTGACCCCTCTGTCAGTGCTGATGAGAACTGTTCTTCAGCTGAGATACATCTTCTGTAACAGACATGTTCACTTCATAATCTCTCTCATCACCAGACAGGACACCATGATAGCTCAACTTCAATTCGACTTCATTGCTAGTGCTAGTGGTAACACTTTATTTTAAGGTGTCCTTGATACACGTTACATTTATTAACTATTGTAATAGCAAATAATTATGCATGATTACATGCAAGTAATCCTAACCCAAACCCTAATCCTAAATCTAACCATATAGTAAATGTATGTAGTTAATTACTCAGTGCTTATATGTATAATTACACTCTAACAAGGACACCTTAAAATAAAGTGTAACCAATAAGTATAGCTTCAAATGTAATTTTGTAATAACAAGTGTCATCTGAGTATTGTTGACATATTTTTTGTATTAGTTATTTTTAATATGTTCTGTTTTCACTTTATTTTAAGTTAAATTTACGGTCATTTTGTTGTGTATTTTTCTTTTTTATTATTTTTTAATATCTATATAGTTTTAATCCATTAATAATTACTTTTTGTTTATTTAATATGTTATTTCAGTACTTCAAACACGAAATAAAATATGTTTTAGTTTGTATTTTATTTTATTTTAGTTTGATTTATTTCAACAACAGTTTTTCATAGTTTTAGTTAATACTAATAACTGTGATAATAAATAAATAAATAAATAAATCAATCAGGAATTGTTTATATCTTGATAAATAGACTGACATTTTTTTTACTAAAACCTTATAAACAAACATTTAGATTTAGATTTGGAAAATCTGGCCAGATGAAAATTGAAATAGGATTTCAAGTTTATGTCAAGTTGGCTTCAAGTTATATTTTAATGTGCAATATTTTTCCAGATACCTCACATAAGCAAATGACCCATTTATTGTAGCTCTTTGGTGGATCTGGCACCATAACAGATCTGAAGTAGCTGTTTCTGACAAAAGCACAAAGTGTTTCCAAGATCTGTGCTGTAAGTGGGAGGGCTGGCCCTTCCTTTCCCACACCCAATAAAGCTTTCTGCTACATTATGATCTCTCGAGTTCTGGAATAGAATGTGGAACTTCTGATGGTCCAGAAAAGGTTCTATTTTGTGTCATCCCTTCATATCTGGGCCATGTGTTGGAACCCACATTCAAACAAACATCAAACAAATAAAATAACCACTGACCACTTCCTTCCTAGAGTAGTCACTATAAACAAAAAGTGAAAAACCTCTCTGTGGTTAAACAAAAACCTAATCACGAGAAGAACACAGCATCAGTTTCTGCGATAGAAAAGGGCACGTTTTTGCATGATCTTACTTATTTCTCGTTTGGCATTACACTTATTTTTTGTTTGAGCTCTGCTTCAGGAGACCCTTGCGAATGTTCCGTAGGTTTGGTAATGAGAGGGTGCACCAGTCAAACACATGGGTGGTGCTTATTTGGCTCCTTGATGCCTGTTGTTTGTGTGAGATCCTACATGACTAACAGAATATACACAACCATTTCAAGTTTGGCCTCTGTAAGATTTTATAACTCTTTTGTAAGTGTCTTACCACATTTTACCTTTTGTAAAATGCTCACCGGGCTGCATTTATTTGATTTCAAAAACTGAAAAAAAAAGAAAAAGAAAAATGTAATGTTTTTTTTATTTATTTTTTTATCTTGAATACATTTTAAAATGCAATTTATTCCTGTGGCTAAAGCTGAATTTCCAGCACCATGACTCCAGTCTTCAGTGTCACATGATCCTTCAGAAATCAGTCTGATATGAATATTTGCTGCTCAAGAACATTTTCAGTGCTGAAAACAGTTGTGCTACATACTGTATTATGGGATTTTTCAGGATTCTTTAATGAATACAAAGTTCAAAAGAGTTGTATATAATGTATGTACTGTCACTTTTGGATAAAAGTAAAAAAAAACTCAGACTTTTGAGTAGCGTATGACGTCCTGTACTTTGCTTTATGTGTTTTAAAATGCATTATCATGCCTGTGTGATTATTGCATGCATATTGCATATTCTGGCTGGAATCGGCCGCAAAGTCGACAAGACTTTTTACAAATAGTTAAAAGTCTGGCCACATGAGACGGCTAATGACTTTCCATTACCTTCTGAACTATGACGGAAAAGTGATTAAACTGAACCCATGCAAGTGGGCGCCAATAGAGACTCCAACCAGACATGCTGTCCGCTGATTCTGTTGCAAATGCACTGTTGATGTGAAGTGACCCAAAACCAGGGGTGGAGAAGCTTCTGTATGCTCTCCGTGACCTCTGACCTTATATCAAAAGCTTTTTTCGGCCTGAAAGCCATGGTACAGCTGATAACAGGAGACAGGCAGGCAGACTACTCAGATTCATTAAAAAGCGAGCAAGCAGGACAATGTGGGCTCCGGAGGTTTCTGTGGTCATGAGTGAGTAGTTCAGTTCCCTAAAGACACACAATCCCCTGTACTGTGGTCAGTCTGTGTGTGTTTTCCTGAATTAAACAGCGGTACCTCTCGCTGGCCAGCTGTATCTTATCGGTCTGACCGTTAACCCCTCTTAACTCCACACCCCTCACCTAACACAAACTACACCTGGATGCTGGAAATTCAGCTTTGCATCGCAGGATTAAATTACAGTTTAAAATATTTTCAAATAGAAAACAGTTAATTTAAATTGGACAAATATTTTGGGATATTACTGTATTTTAGAACTAAATAGATACAGCCCTGGTAAGCAGAAGAGACTTCTTTGAAAAAAAAAAAAACTATAAAAATCACACTGATCCTAAACAGGTGAATGGTAAGTAAATAAAAAAATTAAAGTCAGATTTTTGTAAATGCATTTTAAAATGTCTGAACGGATTTCTTGTAGCAGGCCTAGTTTGTGATTTCTCTGTGAATAAGTAAAAGAGTGAGTGTTCAGACAGTATATAATCCAGTATTGTCTCATGTGTCATATGAGTTCATCACCACAGTCAAATGACATGATGGACATGAGAAGAGCCAAAGTTAGAGTTTTTCATCCTCTTTTTCCATTCCAGTGCCTGTTTTCAGATGCTGAAGCTGTTTGCTGTCTTACACTTACTGTAAGTCATAGTCTCAGCTTCAGATGGCACACTAACACACTGCCCAGAGTCTCTGACTGTCTGATACATAATATGCACGAAACCAGAAAGCACTTATTGAAACCACAAAAATACAATCAGATTATTGGCCAGTGTTGCAGCTGTGTTTATATCAGACTGCTAGGAAACAAAATGCTGACAAAATGCTAACAAATTACTAGTAAAAAAGATATTGATAGCAAGTAAACTAGCAAGAGTCAAATGAGACAGAAAAGTAACGTCGTTCAGGGCTCATAAACATCACAGAGCAGATGATGACTAAGTAATAGATACCAATGAGTTTTGGCTTGAAGCACAATGGAGTGTTGCTTTAAATGCTCGCCGGCTCAGAAACCTGACCGCTTCAGACAAAACCTGATTAGCATTTGACGTCCCTCCTCCGCAGTGAATTCTCAACTCCAGCGCTGCCAGGTGTTGCATGGTTGGGTTCAGCCTCCTGAATGTATGTTTCTGTGTGTGTGCTCCTGCTCCAGTCTCAAATTTAAACCCACCTGCTTTGCTCTGATCAAGAAAAGGTAACAGGATAGTCACTTTTGGACCTCCTCCCTAGGGTGTGTAAAGGACTCACACTGAAAATGCATCTTTCCCTCAATCTCTGTGCTGTTAAGTTGTTTTAATAGTCCATTGTTTACAACTTCATCAGACAAATACACAACAAGAACTCATACAAAAAAAAAAAAAAAAAAAATCAGTTATTTACAGCAGTTACACTTTTATCCAATGCCAATCACACCTTAGGAAATGTGCACGTTTTTATCATAAGAGCCTCTCAGAAAAAAAAAGGTTTTATATACATTTAAAGTTCTAATATGTATCTTTAACATGCTTATATGTGCATAGGATACAAATATGTACCTTTCAGCTTTGTATCCTAGCCTTTGTACCTGTTTTTCCTAAATGTGCGCATGTGTGCAAACTTTAAAAAATACACCAATGTAACAAATGCTGTATAGCTAAGTAGAACTGATTTGGTAATAGCATCAGTGTTGGTAATGTAAAAAAAAAAGAAAATAAATAAAAACGTTTTGTTTTTGTTAATTGGAATAAACCTGAAATAAAATAAGTAAAAAATTTGAACTTAAAAGCATAAATAAACTGAAGTTCAGCTGAAGTTATTAAAATAACTCAAACTGAAACTTAAGTGGAAATAAATAAAATAATTAAAAGAGTTTTTGACAAAAAAAATGATTGAAATGAAACTAAAATAACACTGCATAAGGTCAGTGGAGATTTGTTAAAAATATAATAATAATAATAATATATTATTATTATTATTATGGTAAACTATAATTATACGTATGTTTTGACCAGTTGGCGGCGCTACAAGCCACATTAACATGGTTCTGTCCAGATTATAGGAATGACTGACAAAGTTTCATGTCAATATGCAAAATCTTAAAAATAAAAAAAATAAATGTATAGATGCTGAAACACAGCCTCACTTTTTATTTTTTTCAATTTGAACTTGTTTTGAACTTTTGATCAAGTGAGCCAGTTTTGATTTTAATATATAATTTATTTCATCAATCACATCTAAATAACATGCTTGTGTAAATTCAACAAGAAGCCAAGAAGTCAGAAGGTAAAAAAAAAATAAGAAAACCATTGAGACTTACAAGAAAAATAGTCAAATTTTGACCCTTTAATTGCACTACAGATGATTTGAAAGGCAAAGCTCACAGAAACGTATAAATCCATGTCATAATTCCTCCTTTTAAAATCAGAATCAGGATTTTAGGCCACCTATTCATCACAGGCACTTCTTATTACCAACGTGACAAATGCAACGGTCATCTATCAAATCTGTCGCATTAAATCTGAATCCAAGTACCTCGATACATATACATGGAGATAAACTGTTATGATGCGATATATTCTGCGACGTCTAACGGCCACTTAATATCCAGAACACACTCACGCGCAAACAGTCACGCACAGCGCAGAGGATCCCAGAACAGAAATCAATGGAATTGTACTGTCAGGGTTTTATTGTCGTCTTCACCACGGCTGGACAGAAAAGATGCACAGCGCTGGAAATAGATGAGAGGAGATGGAGGCATCAGATCAATACGGAGCTGGAGGAACAGGTAATAATAATATATTGATGGTTTTATGTGAGGTCTGGAGGGAGGGATGGGGGCAGTGTGTGTATAAATGAAGAAGGAACTACCAGATAAGACTCAAATCATGTGTGATAGCAACATAAAATTTGCTTTCACATACTTTCACTGAGCTGATGTTCTAAGAACGTTTTAAGTTAAGTTAAAACATTATTTCTGAATATTCTTTGTTTTTTAAACATGCAGATATTTTGAACAAAAACATTTTAAGGGAATGTTCCATTTTATCATTTTGTAAACTTTAGGGGAACATTCTAAAAGGCTTAAAGCTAGATGCTTTAAATGCTTTCCAACTAAAGTGTTAAAAAGTTGAATAACATTTAAACACCAGATAACTTTGAACAAACGTTCTATTAGGGTAACTGGAAGAACATTTGTTCATAACGTTGAGAGAACGTTCTAAGAATGTTCCCTCTTAGCTGGGCTTTTGTTTCAGTGAAGGTATAGCTGATTTGCAGTCCCTCTATTTCAAACTCAAATGACAATATTAGGATCTTTATAGCTACTTAACAGTGATTGGAGTTTGAAAGCTTTTGGGACGCTCAGCCCGTGAGTGGGATCTTATATGACACTGATTTATTTAGCAGTAATAAGCACATCTGGCCGTTTATGCTGCTTCGTTTTCTGTATGAGAGAGAACAGTTGGTATGAATTCAGCTTTTGGCTCCTTGAACATTTTCAGATGAATACAGTGCCCTTATTGTTACTGGAATCGTCAATTTGAAAATTGGTACAACTGGATTTTTTTAATACTTTCATGAGACAAAATAATTGAAAACATGCTGAAAAGGAAAGACATTATGTGGACAATAAAGTATTGAAAAGGGTCACATGTCCCGCACAGCTCACCGTCCTCGGAATTTAATGATTGCCAAATGTAAACTGTAATTCATTCTGGATGAGGTTCCCTAAAGGAGCGTATGTTAAGATGATGACAACACACATATAGTGGGGTCCAAAAAGTCTGAAATCATGTTGAAAGCCTTTTTAATTTATTCCATGAAATAAGCCGAGTTTGAGGATTTCAAACAGTGCAAAACAATGAAAAATCATTCAATAAAGAAGAAAAACTTTCTGCACTTTTTATAAGCAGTGACACTAGTCGTGTGCTTTTTTTGTACAGACGCCAGATGTTCTTCCTTGACCTGAAGCTCAAGATCCTCTGGTGAACTTCTGGAGAACGTGATATCAGGTTTTGCTCATGTCGTCAATAAAACACAGCGCATGCCAAATAAGAAATTGAATGTGTTATACTGATTACCTACACCATATAATTTCTATAGAGAAAAAAAATATTTCAATTAAAAAAAGATGTCAAATATAAGCTTTTATCACTAATTTTCTCAAACATCTAGAAACTTTGTAAATTAAATATGACATGAATATGCACGACATATCACATAATTCAATATCAATGAGCTTGTATGGAATATAAAAAAATTTTTTCAGAATTTTACATTTTTCATTCAGAAAGAATATTAAAATGTAAAACTTTGAGGTCAATAAAATTTATATATATATATATATATATATATATATATAGAAAGGATGTAAATTGATCAGAAGTGACCATAAAGATATTTATAATGTTACAGAATATTATATTTCAAATATGAATAGTTGGGAAGTTTCTATGTAACAAAATTAATGTGTAAAAAATGAATATTAGATTGATTTCTGAAGGATCATGTGACACTGGAGACGTGAAATTCAGCTTAGATCACAGGAATAAATTACATTATAAAAATATAAAAACAGAAAACACTTATTTTAAATTGTAATAATATCTCACAATATTATCAAACAATTGAATAAATGCAGTCTTGATGAGCATAAGAGATTTCTTTCAAAAACATTTTTAAAAGGATATACCAATTCCAAACTGTTGGTGTTCAAGGCAAGACATTGTGTAAACCCTAACTGGCTTCTTTGCCAATCTGTTCAGTTTTATTATTTTATTTTATTTTTCAGTCTAAGACGACTAATTTCAAATCATTAGTGACCCTTGGCATCTGTCAAGAAGAATCATGGCAGGAAACATTAATCTGGGCTGGAAAATATGTCTCCCTTTCCACATGGCAGTCAAGGATGTGTAGCCCAAATTGAGCAGAATATCTGGATCACTATACAGTTGACTTTAGATTCCTGATGTCTCGTGCCATTAGCTTTGTCTATTGTTAAAAATTGTTTTTGGATAAGTAAATTAAAGTTTCAGACTCAAACCGTTTTTTCCTGTCTGGATGACAAGTACCTGGTAATGCTTAACATCAAGTCTGGATTCTTGGAGCTGCTGGGCAACATTCTGTCACCGGTCTAAACCTGCTTCAAAGCCACAGCAGGATTACACAATATTTTACCATCATTCATCCCGGTCTTCTGCTGATTATAACCATATGTTACAGGATGGTGTAGGTAAGTGACCCTGTAGTATTTAAAATGTAAAAGCCGAAGAAATGAATTGTACTGGATGCTCTTTAGTTGTCACAGACCATTTATGGAGTCCTCAGGTGAACCCCAGCAGTGTGAACTGTTCGACTCATCCAGCGTAAATGATTCATTGCTTACTTGTCAAATCTGGAAAATACTGTTCGTGCTAAATAACTGTGATGAATGCATGGCACAGATCTGATCTAAAGTCTCTGTCTATTTTTTTTTTTTATATTTCAGAAAGAATGCTAGCCTAATGCTTAATACATAGCATATTGTTTGTACTGCCTACTGTTCATAAAAAAATTAAATGGAATTTTGCATTATGCAACTATGCATTATGCCAATTGTAGAATATGCAACACTGTAGTCAACTGACCTCTTGACACTGCGTGTTTAATTTAGTTCAGTTATCATTTCAGAATTAACATTAAGCTTGTCAGTTGTGCCACTTTGATATCAAATAATAAGTTTAGATGAGCGATTATATATATATATATATATATATATATATATATATATATATATATATATATATATATATATATATATAAATATATATATATATATATATATATATATATATATATATATATATATATATATATATAATGCCTACTGCAGAAATAGTGAAAGCAGCATGCTAGTATCCATACTGTGCTTCTTTTTGAAATTATGGGATGTCATGATACAGTAGGCTGTGTGGCCCAGTCGTTGACAGCTTTGTGTTTTGCAGGACAGATGCAAGATGGTTGTGATGGCGCCTCCTGTTGAACTGCTATAAATGTAATGTTAATGTAGAATAATGTTGTGTAGGGCAGCTAAGTGAAGAGCTAATGAGATGGTAGCCATTTTTTCACAGAACTGAAAAAATAAAATAATTTTTTTTAAAAATCCTTTAGTCTAGTTGCAAAGGTTGGTCATGTCGCCATCTGGTGGAAATTATGTTTTTTACAGGCACAAATGGTAACATTTTTCAACTCACTTGAAGAAGTTAGGAGCTTGAAAATATATAAAAGGGTAACATTTGGAGAAATGTAGAGATTTAAATATTTTGAGAATTTATCATTACTTCACTTGTTCACCAGTGGATCCTCTGCAGTGAATGGGTGCCGTCAGAATGAGTGTCCAAACAGCTGATAAAAACATCACAATAATCTACAAAAAATCCACACCACTCCAGTCCATCAGTTAATGTCATTTTGGGTGAACTATTCCCTTACTGTTATTTGGATTGTAATCTATGAAATGCAGCACTAATTTGTTTTATGACCACTCTATCCTTGGCCTCATCCCCTAAAATGGATTTAAACATCACTCGCCAAACTTAAAATTAATTGGAGTGCATTCCTTAGAATATTGTGAACGAGCCACTACTTTGTTCATTGCAACTTCCATACTTCCATCCATTCATCTGTCTGTCCATCCAACCATCTATCCATCCATCGCTATTTATCATCCTTCGATCCATTTATTGTTACTTGTCATCCATCTGTCCATCCATCAATCCATCCATCCACCTATCTATCCATCCATCCATCCATCCATTGCTATTTATTATCCGTCCGTCCATCCATCCATCACTATTTGTAATCCTTCCGTCCATCCATCCATCCATCCATCCATCCGTCCACCTATCTATCCATCCATCCATCCATCCAACAATTTTGCTACTTGTCATCCATCCATCCATCCACCTATCTATCTTTCCATCCATCCATCCATCGCTATTTGTCATCCATCCGTCCACCCATCTACACATCGCTCGTTATTTGTCATCCATTCATCCAGTGTTTCCTACATTTCCTTATGGTAAATGTATTATAAAAGTATGCAACGTAACCCACCAAATTCATTTTCACATATATACAGTATACAGTATATAGTCTTTTTCATTCTCCTCCTTTTCCATATACAGTTACAGAAACTCCCTAATGTGATGAACTTATTTCAGAATTCACTTGGACTGGATTCTTTCTGTTATAAACATGTCTGCAAACACATGAAAGCTGTAGGACCATCATGACCAAATAAAGTCTTCAAATTCCGTCTGTCTCTCTTTCTCTCCACCCAATCATCATCTCCCTGCCCTCCCTGCTTAATTTATGATTACCCTTACTATAACACTAGTTATAATTTACTATTATTACTTTTGCTATTTTGAATTGAACCAAATGCAGAGAAGAAAACGTATGTCGTTTGGAATTTTCATTTTTGTTAAACTATTCCATTAGAGCTCATTTGACCCATGCATGCCAGCAGAACATTCATGCACACGATTGGTCAGGTGGCCAAGAGTTCTTAGCCAATGAGGGGCAGACGTGTACAGTATAACAAACAGACAGAGGGGCATTTAAAAGATGGAGAGAGATCAGAACAGAACTCCTTGGCCGCAGCTCAAGAGCGGATACATACGGATCACAGGAGCATCAACAAAACTCAATTTGAGAGACCATGAGCACCCAGTTCAGCAAAGGACCCACATTTGGACTCTCAGCTGATGTCAGGAATAAGGTATGTGCACTTTATAATACAAATGCAATAAACTTGCAAGGCCTGACTGCATACCAAAGTATAATAGATGTTGTTGTTTAGCAACTTTGCTCAACAGCTTTGCCCTATGGCAATTCTGTGCCACAGTGGAATTCCAACAATGCATTTCCTCATTAAAAAACCAGTTTTCACACTTACATCCAGTTAAAATATTGGAATGCATTCATAAAAGTAACATGAACTAAGTTAAAGTTTAAAACCTTGTGCAAACTTTGAGATAAAAAAAAAAAAAAAAACTTCCATTGTGGTATTAGTTACTAAACAGCTAAATTTCCAAAACATTTGTCAAAAAAAAACTCTTATTTTTGCTATTATATATCTTTCATAAAAAATATTTTTGCATTAAATGCTGTGAACAATGAACAGTTAATGAAACTTTAGGGATGATATCTATTTACTGACATCAATGAAATATATATATATATATATATATATATCATACTTTAGTATTTAATTTAGATTAAGGAATTATGGGTTCATGTATCATCATTGCTATGAGAAATGTAATTATGATTGTGAACATACAAAACAGGAAGCTTGTGCAAATATCCATCATGTTCATGCTTGAATTTACTTCCAGAGGCTAGAACCGAGACACATTGTGTTAAATTTACAACAATAAAAATAAATGGATACAGTAAGATACAAGCAAAATTCTAAAGGTCTAACAGCTTTCTGCAGTTGTTAGCAATCAGCTTGCATCTACATAACGTTAGAAAAGTTTTAGTATACAGCAATGTGTGTAAATGTGAATAACAATGTAAATTATGTGGGGGGAAAAATAACATTTTACATCACAGCTGGCACAGAAGTATGACCCTCAGACGGAGGAGGCCCTGAGGATCTGGATCCATGAGGTCACAGGTCGAACGGTTCCTGACAACTTCATGGAGGGACTGAAGGATGGCGTGATCCTGTGCGAGTGAGTTGCACCAATGAAAGACAGTTAATAACCATTTAACCAGACTCAATCAGAAATAAAAATACATTACTTTACACAAGTGACTCGGTATGTTACCAAACAACCAATTAATGCTTATTTAGGGACAGTAAACACACACACACAAAATTATTCATAATTGAGACAATTTAAATATTAATAATCAAAAGTGATAAGCAAGTAAAAAGTAGAAATAAGCCAAAGGTTATAAAGTATTAAAACTGAAGGATAACACACACAAAAACTTGCAGTCAAAACAATTTTGAGCTTAGTGTAATTGCTCTTGTGTTTTTGATCACTAGGCTGATCAACAAACTGCAACCTGGATCCGTTCCAAAGGTCAATGATGCGACCCTGAACTGGCACAAGGTAGTGTGTAAAGGCTGTCAGCAATGTTTGAAGTTTGAGATGTCACTCATGCTTGCTCAAATTTGTGCGCATAGTGGTGACAACTTGGACGTCACTTCTGTTTTGAAATGGAAACTAAGAGCAGCATTTTTGCCATTTTAAGAATGCAATGATGTTTTACAAACATTATGTGATTAGTACATGCACTAGATGCCACTGTATGTGCTGAGAAATGCAGAGAATGTAGATGGTTACAGAATTTAGCTCTAAGCGCCGTTAGGATTAAACCACTTGATTAAAAGCCTGACACAGACTGACTTTTCTTTGGCACTGTCAAGTGGTTATTGATTTAAAGTGCAAATAGTTACAGAAGATAAAACAAGCAAGCAATTTAAAGTAGTTTGCGTGAACAAGGAATGCAGCCAAAGAGTCAAACTCTTCTAATGAATGGACTATTTTACCTCATTAACTCCAATCTGTTTAAAGTACTTAAACTGTGGCATTGACCTACAATGAACATGGCATAGTGATATTTTTGTTACAAGGCATATTTTAGAGAAATATAGCAATGTATCCATTCCTAACTTCATACCTGTTCCTTCAATCTCTCTTAGTTAGAGAACATCACTCACTTTATTCGAGCCATCGGTGAATACGGCCTGAAACCACATGACATCTTTGAGGCCAATGATCTTTTCGAGGACATGAACCACACCCAGGTCCAGTGTTCCCTCGTTACATTGGCTGGAGTGGTAAGAAAAAAATGATAAAACTCTTTAATATGCAGCTTACACAACCTGTGAATACAACCAAAGATATTGTGTGTCATGTTTTTTCTGTAATGTCTTTTTCCATGTTCTCTCTCCAACCAGGCGAAGACTAAAGGCTTCTACACAAAAAGTGACATCGGTGTGAAGTATGCAGCAAAAAAACTAAGGAAATTCAATCCTGACAAGATGAAAGCAGGGGATAGCATTATCAGCCAGCAGGTCACATGACAAACACTTGACATTAGATGCATCAGTGAGAAATATCAATGCAACAGGAAACAGAAAATATTTTGAGTAATAGAAAACCTTGTCACGCATTAATACAGAAATAGGAATGAGTCAAGAGTATGTAATATACTACACTTTGGATTTGATTTGAATGTAAAACACATTCAGTGTTACTTGTACTGTAGCTACTATTAAAAAATACTACTGTTTAAACGTGTGAGATTAGACTTTGTTAGTGTTTTTTTAAAAAGAAGTAAATACAGTAATATTGTGAAATGTTATCTCAATTAAAAATAAATGTTTTCTCGATTAAATATATTTTAAAATGTAATGTATTCCTGTCATGCAAAGCTAAATGTCAAGCATTTGTTTTCAGTGTCACGTGATCCTTGAGAATTCCTTCTAATATGCTGATTTGCTGTTCAACAAACATTTTATATTATTATATTGAAAACAGTTGTGCTGCTTCATTTTTTACTTTTTTTTTGTCTGAAAACTGTGATATATTTATTGGAAACAGAATATTTTTGTAACATTACAGATGTATTTACTGTTACTTTTGATCAGTTTAATGTGCCCATTTGAACAGTATATAAAATACATTTCATGTGAATTCACAGATGGGCTCCAACAAATTTGCCAGCCAAAAGGGCATGACCTCCTATGGAACCAGGCGCCATCTCTATGATCCCAATATAGGCATGGAGAAACCAGCGGATCGATCCACTATAAACCTCCAAATGGGCACCAACAAATGTGCCAGCATGGTGAGACCACACGCTGCTTTAACGCCAAAATCATCATAATTACGAGATGAGCACTCTGTTCTTCACCACCCCAGATACTGAGGATTATTATTTATATCAACACTCATAATAGCAGAATGGAGCATGTGTGGTTTGATTACTGATTACAGTAAAACACTTACATTAACCTCCATGCTACTGAAAAAATACTGAACATTTTAGGAAGTTAGAAAATTTAAAAAAGCCCTAAAAATTCCAAAACTTTTACAACTGTTTTAACTTTGTCTTTGTCTTGCTGTAGGCTGGAATGTTTGCTCTTGGCACGGCGAGACAGGTGACAGAAAAGAACGTGAATCTAGACCCTGTGGACTCTACAACTGTGTCTCTGCAGATGGGAACCAATAAAGTGGCGTCTCAGAGCGGCCACACCCCGATGGGAGGCTCACGTCTGGTGTACGACCACAAATACTGCGCCAAGTCTACTGAACAAGACGCCATTGATTTTGTTCATTAATACACTTACACTCTGGTATTCAGCATTGGTAGATGATGTCCCTTTCTCCTGATCCCAGACCAGCTTAACTAAAACAAATAATCATCTTTATGTGGCTAATGAATTATAGGCATTCAGTGCTTAATTAGAGAATCAATTAAGCTGCTCTTTGGTTAGTTTAAAGGGGATCGCCACACAAAAACTCCAAATCGACTGGTTTAGGTGCTTCATTATGAGTCAGTCATAGTCTGCCTTATATATTAACCTTTGTCTTCAAATTCCTCAAAATTTGATGTAATTGGTCTTAAGTCTCAGAATATCAGAAATTACAAAGGAATATCATAAGTTACAAAATTAAACATGAAGCAAAAATCATCAGTTAGAGTCTATATGTGGGGACAACGATAAATACATCTACACAAATGTAATGAAAGCATAAAATGGTTATGTTATTTGTCTGAAGTGGAATAGGGACAAGACCCTGTCTCCTACATTTGGTCCCTTGCTATCAGTGGTTAATATGTATTTTGTAGGGTCATTAAACAAAAATAGATGAATGTTCAGAATATGCATTGTGTAAGCATTGAGGAAGTGTTGCAATTTGCGCATTTTACACTTTTGAGCTTTTCAGCCTCTGCTTGCATACGCTTGCTTAATGTTTGAAATGTTTGAAATGCAGCAAGAAACACAAAATGTATTGGTGGCTGCACATATATAATTATTGTTTGTCACTTTTTCATTACTATTATCATTTTAGTTGTTGCAAAAAAAAAAAATCCTTAATTGCCTTGGTGCTAGTCCTAGGCCTATATCCTTGCAAAATCTATTGACAGTATTATGAACAGTGATTGTATGGTGATTTTACCATAATACTGAATGATTATATTGGTCAATGGCACCAAGGTTCTTCAAAGAATAGCCTACAGTGGAATTACCATAGTGCCATGTCCATATGATACACTGTCAAAAATAAATAAATAAATACATAGTAGAACCATGGTACTTTCTTGCACTTTTCTTCAAACTTCTCTTGAATTGTTCAGTATTGCATTCTGAATATAAAACAATATATTTTATTGCGGATATAAACACTGACCAAACTAACGTGCACTCTCGTTTTTATTTTTTAAATGTGAATCTGTTGCTATCACAAATCTCTACCAGCAGGGGGAGCCACCGACACACTCACCCAACATCTAAACTAAACGTCTCTGAAAGAAGGAAACAAACCTGTCCTTCCTTTAAAAAACAGTTTTATACAGTCAATGGTGTGAGCATATATAGCCGTTTTTTGTGCCTATTGATATTAATAATATAAAATAGAAACTAAATGCAGCTAATTTAAGTACCACAACAAAAAATGATTTACATTTCTTGAATGAAAACTTTTTGCTCTTTGCACTAAAATGCAGTTTTATTCAAACCAACGCTTTGATAACACTGTCATACCATAAACTAATTACAGTATGTTTATTATATTTCGAGTTTTCGACCCATCCATTAAATCCTACTTTCACTCCAGACGCCCACTAAACATAAATCGGACGTGATTGAAAGAAGTGAGTCTGTGTAAATTGTTTTATTGGAGAAACTATCTGGCCGATTCGAACGTTTTCAATCGGTTCTTTGAAAAGATTCGAATCATAAGAGTGATTCTCCTTGAACAGAACATGCGCGTGGCACGTGCTTTTAATTGTCACCTGAGTTTGGCAGATATGTCTCAACAGGTATTATATCAAAACATTCACACATTTTGTGCAATAAAAAGCGTTTCGTAACAAAATACGCACCTGGGTGAATTACAAATAAGTTTAAGTTTAATTTGTTATATCAGTCACTTTTCTGAAACGCTGTGTTGTCAAAATTGTACAAATTACACATTAAACCACGCTGTTAATACATTCAATCGTCATATATTTCCGTTTTTATGTAATAACCATGATTTATGATTTCGGAGATTAGGACAGATGTGTAAATATATTCAATTACATTATGCTAACGTTTCAAAGTGCTAACGCGCTGGAATGCTTGCTTCTCATTGGTCAATCTGCAGAAACGTATTTTTATTAATTTTATTATTTGCTTTAAACAAACAGGGAACATTAATAGCCTGTACTTTATATGTTGCAGTTGTAAAGTAAGCCTGTTTTTGTTATATAAACTAAAATCGTGCCTGTCTACCGATTTCCCACATAACTGTTGTAAGTTGTGTACCTTTGAATATTAACGACTGCAACCAAGGAGTAAGACGAATGTTTATGGAAACTGGAATACAATTTAGTGGTAATTATAAAAAAGCATTTGACTGCAGATTTAGAAAAGTTAGTACCTGAGCAATAATTTGCAACATGGATCAAATTAATAACATTTCTGTGGGCGGGCTCCGTCAATACAGGACCTGTTGGCTCTGACAATGGCCCTGGTTTGGGAAAACGACTGGATGAGAGTTTGTGATCCCAATTGTGGTTAATGGAACCGTAGAACAAAATGTTCAACTTCAGGAATGTACAGTCTCTTTTTTTATTGTCCATAAAGTGTAATATAACGCTGCTTCACTTTCTAATCCGTTCTCTCTGTTTCTCAGATGTCATGTAAAGAGCTGATGAAGGTGTTGGGGCTGGGAGCTGTAGCTTTCGTTTTGGGGGTGGAGTGGCTAAACTGGCTGAAGCGGCGTCTGAGGGACTCTCGCGGACCCCTGAAAGAAGTTCTGTTCTTCCCTTCACCTCAAGTCTGCGTTGAGCACCTCTTCATACGCCATAAACATTTCCCCTGGTAGTTTGATCAGCTTTTTCTAATCTGAAGGTCCTTGCACACTGAGTCTGAAATTCTCATCTGAAATTTTTGCATGTTAAAAATAAATACGACTGCCTCCGAAATTTTACATCATAAAAAAAGATTTTCTGCGTTTTCGCATCCGTAGCAAAGCATTTTGATAGGAAATGATGATGAATACGAAAAAACGCATATTAAAATTTCAGACTCTGTGTGCAAGGACCTTCTATATGCAATAATATAGAAAACTACTTATTATCTTCTCCACCCTCAGTGCATGTCCGCTTCCCCATGGGGTTGAGACATCCTTCTCCAGGCTCCTCGTTCATCTCCTCTCCGCTCGTGTGTCACTGGACCTGTGCGTGTTCTCCTTCTCTCACATGGAGCTGAGCAGGGCGATTCTCCTGCTGCACAAACAGGGAGTCGTTGTGCGAGTGGTTACAGACAGAGACTACATGACCATCACTGGATCTCAGATCGGTGCCCTCCGTAAGGCAGGTGTGTTGTTGAATAAATGAGTTGGGTGAAATGGTTTTAAGTCAGTTAGTTCCATGTTTTGCTGTAGCGTGTCAGTAGGAAATAGCAGCTTACATTTCCAAACATTCGTTTAGTCTGTCTCAGTTTGCAGGTAGGTTTCTTAAAGCATCTTGGAGACGTTGCCACAGTTTTTCTGGATTGAGTCTGTCTCAGTTTGTTCTGTTTCTACATGTCCCTCCAGACAGACTGATGATGATGATTACGTCAGATCTCTGTGTGCAGCACTGGCTTTCGTCAGACAAAAATCCCAGTGGATTATTACAATTAATGGCAAAATTAATCTTTGGAAATGTATTAATTGTTCTAATCATTTTGGCCACCATTGTGTGTATATATGTATGTATATGTACAATACCAATCAAAAGTTTGGGATCAGTAAGATTTTTATATAATGTTTTTTTATATTGAGTTTCTTGTGCTCATCAAGGCTGTATTTATTTTAGCAAAAATACTGAAAAAAACCTGTTATTTTGTCAAATATTATTGCAATTTAAAGTGCAAATAGCCTGTCTTGTTGGCAGAGGCTATTTACACTAATTCTGCCCACCAACGTGTGATTGGGCGAGTCAAGATTACAAGAGACAGTCAACAATCGTCAGCTCTAGTGGTGCAGATGGTAAAACGTGGGTCATTCTCATTTTGACGCAATCAACCCAGGTTCAAATCTGCCTTTTGGCAAACCTTTTTCTCCCTTTTCAAATTTCAAGTCACATCAGAAAGAATTTATTTTCAGTGAAAATGAAGGAAATAATCAAAAAGTAAAAAAAATAAAGTATCGGATAGTATTAGGGTAGACATAGGGAGGGCTTTATTGTCCCAATAAGGAGGTATCCACTTAATAATTTGAATTAAATTTAAAATCTACACTTAAGTTATTATTGCATGCTGTCATATAATGTGCTACAATACTGAGATGCAGATAAATGCCACTATTTGCAAAAAGTAGTATTAACGTTTTTGCATTCGAATGTGGATTTTTATTTTGAATTGTTTTGAACAAATATTTGAAATTCGTATTTGTTTATCTCATCATATATATATATATATATATATATATATATATATATATATATATATATATATATATATATATATATATATATATATTCATTAATTAAATTAACATTTCTAATAAAAAATATAGAATTTAAAAAAGAAAAACAATTCCCTCATTTTTCAAAGTTTTTACTGACTTCATAACCTTACTATATTTGACATGGGCCTGTCCTCACAACTCTGTGGTATGCAGTATGAAATGGTTTATAGTCAGAACTTGCAAGGCTGTTGCAGGCAGTAAAAACTGTCATTCTTACAGCTCACACATGTTCTGTCTGGCTCAACCTGTGTTATTTCAGTACACACTGCTGTAACTTCTGCAAGCTGTTGCACCCAGCTACTCTGGACTGTGATGATGCATTAGCGCAGACTTAAGGGATCTAGATGATTCACACATGATGGGTTTGACAGATGTTGTTAATTTGCAAGAGGATTTGGTGCTAATTGATCATTTCCGATCTGTTTTTGACCTCTGTTACAGGCATCTGTGTGAGGCACGAGATGAGCTCAGCTGTTCATATGCACCATAAGTTTGCATTGGTGGACAGCAGGAAATTGATCACTGGCTCCCTCAACTGGACCCTAACTGCAGTCCAGAGCAACAAAGAAAACGTCATGGTCACGGAGGAGCCGGAGCTCGTGGGGCCCTATCAGCAGGAGTTCCAGAAGCTGTGGGAGGCCAACGATCCGGCCAATCACAAACCTCAATACACTAATGGGCAGCTAAATATAAAGACTTGTAAGGACAAATAGGACTTTACACTTGCTTTTTTCCCTTGTGGTTTACATTACATAGTTCTGTATGGGGTTTATTTTATTTGTAAAGATTATTTTAATAAGCTGAAAGCTAGTTTTTTCTTTCTTTTGACTGTTTGTCTGACTCTTAATGTCAATTTTCCCATTTTTTATGCAAAATGGGAACTTGAAAGGTTTAGTATGTAGTTCAATTTAACTTAGTTCAGTTAATATGACTTTTTTTTAAGATGTGTCCTAGTTTTAAGTAAAAACAAGTTCAAGTAAACCCACCTGCTAAAATATTATCTCTTGATTATAAAAACCTAGCAAGCTGAAACCTGTGAGTGTGCATTTCATAGCCGTGCCTTTGATTGCTCAATTCTTCATGGGACTCGCCTTTTGTGTTCCTCTTTTGTGACCAGAAGATTTTAGATAAGGTTGTTTCTGTATGTGCACCTAATGTTACATTTTTTAAAATAGATACATGAAAAAAAAAAAGTTTAAACAGTGCATTAAATAAATAGTTATTATTATTATTATTTCTAATAAATAAATAAATATATATATATGTGTGTGTGTGTGTGTGTGTGTGTTATATAAATTATTTATATAGTAAATAGGTGATTAACTGGTAAATAACTGTTCAGGTATTTATATAGTAGAAATGCCAGTTTAAAATTCTTATATAAAGGCATGGTGTACATTTTTCATATTGGCCAAAAAGCTTATGCAATTAAACTGCAAAACTGATGGTTACAGGTTTTTATTTTATATATATCTATATCTATATATAATATATATATATATATATATATATATATAATCAATTATTTATTCAGTAAATGGCTTATTAACTGGCAAATAACCGTCAGTTGTTTATGACATTATTTATCATTTAAATTATTCTCATAAAAAGACATGGTGTATTTGATGACATTGGCCAAAAAGGTTATGCTTAATTATGTAATTAAACTGTTAAACTGTTGACGTTAGTTTTATATATATATATATATATATAATTTAAAAGCGCTTAAGGTTCCCGTTAGACAGAATGTCCCGTATGTAAATGGCCGAAGAGACTGCAGATGTGTGGCTGACCGGGGACCTGTTGATGGGTTGCTCTGTAAGCGCAGGCTGGACGCTCGCCAGGGCCGTTGGCTGATCTGGAAACAGCAGTCGCAGTGAAGTCGTCAGCACAAACACAGCCTGGTCGACAGCCAGATCCCTGCAGTCATCAAGCGTCTGGTTTGCAACGCCCCTCTTTAGGGAAGGGAATCGTCGGCTTTTAAACCGATAAGGACTGTGGACTCTTTCCAGTGTGTTTTGCGGGAAAAGTGAAACTGGATGTCCGAAAACAACTGCGGGAAAGCGCAACATCAACTTTACAGAATAAAATAACCACCTCTAAGAAAAGCGGGATAAGGTTAGTCATAGTCACCATATTATGTTTGTGCCCGAAAGACATGTATTTTTCTTTATTTGCGTACAGAAGAAAGATATGCAACGATAGCCCAAGACAGATGTCCATATGGAAACGCGAATAGAGCCGTTTCATTTCCCTTTTAATCCTAAAATGCTGTTGTCATGCTCAAATGAAAATGTTCTGTGTGATTGACTTGCAGATGTGAGTTGATATTGTGTTTGACAGATCTGTAGATTTCAGGGTGTGTTCTGCTGTTTGTGTCGACAAGCATCAGATCAGATCTTTATCTTTGTCTGTGCAAAATATATTCCTTATCATTTGATTTAGAGTTCAGTCACTGTGGCACAGTCGCATTGAGTTCATTCATATGTGTAAGGTGTGTCACATCCTGGTAACTCCCTCTTCAGGTGCTTCCAGGTGTAGATGTGATCACCTCTTTCTCATATGTTTGAGCAGGATGTTATAATACTTGTTTAGTTTAAAAAGTCACATGTTATTAGAGGGTTTCTTTCGTTTTTCTGAAATGAAGACTTTTCGAAGAGTCTTAATGCTGCTCTTTTCCATTAAGAGCTTCCATTAAGTCTGTCAGCCTAAAACATCTTTAAAGGTGATTTGATCAATATTTAGATTTTCTTGCTCCCTCAGATTCCAGATTTCCATATAGTTGTATCTTGGCCAAATATTTTCAGATCCCAATAAACCATTCATCAATGGATGCTTGTTTATTCAGCTTTCAGATGATGTATAAATCATGTTTTGTTGTCCAGGACCACAATTTTTATTAATTTAAATTAATCTGAAATAAACAATCAGAAACTTAACCTCAAAACCTTAACCTCAAAAAAAATGCGGTTAAACTTGAAATAAAAATATTAAAAAAAAATATTAAACACAAACTGAAATGAATATAGATAAAGAAATAAAAACAAACAATTAAAATAAATGCTAATTCCAAATAATAATATTAGTATATAATACTAAAATATGTTTCTTTTGTGAACTCTTCTTTAAGGTATTCTCATTATGTGTTTCCCACTTTAAGTACTGTTTATATGTCCAGAATCAATTGTGCTGAGCTGATCTCAGCTGTAATGGCTCTTAATCAAGGAAAGATCCTCACTTCAGCATGTCTGATGTACAAAGAAAGAAAGACAGATAGATGACAGTGCTGGAAGAATACTTTAACTACATAGTAGAGTATCAACAGCAGAGCTTCAGAGCCTGACAGATGAAGGTGTTTTTCTTCTGTTTGACAAACTTTATTATTTACGTTCATTCTAAATGGTGACTATATAACTTGTCTGTGTTTCATTCCCTGTAGATGGCGTCGGCCAGTGATACCCGTCAGCAGCCGCAGGTGCAGAAGGATGTAGCTGATCAGAATTTCGACTACATGTTCAAGCTGCTTATCATTGGCAACAGCAGTGTGGGAAAAACTAGTTTTCTGTTCCGTTACGCTGACAACTCCTTCACCTCAGCGTTTGTCAGCACGGTCGGCATCGACTTCAAAGTCAAAACAGTGTACCGCAATGAGAAACGAGTCAAGCTGCAAATATGGGTGAGTTTGAAAGATGGGTCACTGGAGTTATTCAAGGGTTAAAATGAGGATGGTGAGTTGATTCTAAAAATATCAATTCATTCAAGGTCTAGATTAATTGCAGTGGTGCTTTGTGGGGAATAGTGTGCAACACCAAAACTATAATGATAATAAATCGGAGGTAAGAAGGATATTTTTTTTCTCCAAATTAGGTCTATCTTAAAAAGTTTATAAGTTGTTTTCCTATGGAGAAAACAACTAGGGTTTTTACTTCTGGCAGTACTCTGTGAGACATTTGGTGCAACACTTTGGTTCCCATAGTTGTAATGCATTGGGTGTCATTGCAGTTATTTCAGAATAATTTCATGACTTTACTCTGTTACAATTCTTAAGTCAGATGTGGTGAAAAGAGGATATGCTTATCATATGTCAGCATGACTTACTGATACCTTGATCAAGATAATCTAGGTGAAGTGTGTGTTTCAGCAATGAAGTTTAATGTTACAAAACTTCTAGAATGACCCAAAGCAGATGGCCCATTGTTTGATGCATTATTCGTGAAGCGAGCACACACACAGTGCACAATCCATTTCGAGGCAACTATTTAGAAAATAAAAGCCGTAAAATCAAATTGGATGTGCTTTTTGACCATCCAGACAAGCCATGCATCTGCCTGCTCTGAATCACTAATTAAAATCAATACCAAGACAGGAAGTGGGTCAGAATATCAACGGCCCAGTCCTGCCAAGAGTTAAATATACAGTTACATTCTGTAAAATCTGACAGTGTCATTTTAGTTTCAGTTTGCTGCCACAGCTTTCCGTGCCAGAGGAATAAACAGTACTTTCTGTTGATGAAAGGAAGTGGTTGAGTGCCTCAGAGGTGCTGAGTTTTGTTTTCCCAGAATGTACTTGTGTGTTGATAACCCACCATAGAACAACTCGCTCTGATTGCAGTGGTCTGAGACTGACTAGAATAGAGCTAATATAATTAGCTTTTTACATGCATACATAGGTTTGTTTGGTACCAACCACGACAGTGATGTATTGGCACATTGTAATGTATTGTTAGGGTGTTGTTTGATGGCCCAGTCAATATAGTTCACAATCAAGTCTCTATGATATTCAGCTTTCTTGAGTATTTTTTATTTTTATATATATTTCTCCAGTTTTATCATTAGCCATTAGTTGCATGTAAAACAGCATCATGTCAAGTCTTATAGGCTGATGCACCACTGATGGCACAGTCCCAAATGATGCGTTTGTGTGTGTGTGTGTGTGTGTGTGTGTGGTGTATTTAAAGGGTGGTAAGACACATAGACCTTTCCCTTGACTAAGTGCTTGGAGATGTTTAGTTGACTATATTGCTATAGCAATGAGAATGTGCTGTATGAAGTAAGCCAGTAATGTTTGTCTCCATACATGTTGATTATTAAACGTTCCACTAATAAAGATATAATAAAATGTTCAAATGTGTGCGTATATTATTGTTATTATTATTTATTAATTCTTTCTTTTTGAATAAATGTTCAGTAAATGTAAGTATTATTTCTAATTAATTAATAATTACAGTTAATTCGATTTCAATTTTGTTTCTTTTATATATTTTTTTTACTATTAAAATAACACCATTCTTTTTTATCTTTAAGTTCATTTCAAAAGGTGCATATCCTCATTAAATGAACGTAAGGTGTAAAATAGTTTATCTAATATTCTTTAGTTCCCTTAACATTTATGCATCCATAGCTATCTATAAACTCTTTGGACGACAGAGTGTACTTTATTTGTGGAAAGTACTTTATACTGTAGGTGCGTGTTCACTTATACGTTTCCCTGTTTACTTAAAGGAGGAGTGCTTGATTTTAAAACAACGACGAAAGTCATTTGAGTCATTTTGCTATGAAGGAAGAGCAAATATTATATATCATATTAGATTAGTCATCAGGGATCTGTGCATTTAACTGCTGTATTATTGACACAGTCATGGATGTTGAAGAAAACTTTCATCAACATTTCCTGACTCTAAGGCGTGCTTTAGGATCTTTCAGAGTAGGCATAATGATTATAGATATGATTGAACTGTCTTTGTGGTGAAGTCAGGCGTCATGCGTGTGTGTGAAGGGCAGGTGGCACATCTTATCTCTGTTGAAAGAAGGGGCCGAGGCTTTTGTCAAGCTCCCATTAGTCTGAATTCGGCTCTTCCCCTAAAGTACAATACATGCCTCAAACAGCTGCCCAAACCAATGGTTACCACGGTTACCTACATAAGTGAGGTCACAGCATTCTAAATCAAGTCAAGGCTTCTCAGTATCATGGAAACTAATCAAACGTTGCCTAGTTACCACATTAATGAGGCTGTTAAACTCTAAACCTCTGACTCTGCTTCTTTGCATTGCATTTACTTAGTTTATTATTTACACATAACATTTGTTTTATATTAACAGAAATGAGGCAAATTGTCAAATATTTATATTTTCAATTGACTTGAACTTATGACATTATCCAACATTGTCAGTATTGCTGTGATTTTTAAGCACAGCTTTTTGTTTAGCCATCAGGTTTCATAACGATTACTAGTTATGCGATTTCTGTAACAGACCACTGAAACCGACATTATTAAAAGCACAATTAGCTAATTAATGTGGCATGTCCTCTATGGCATTTTTATGCCATAAATAGCAGCTATTTTCTTTGCATTAAACTGTATGAGTCTGTAAATATATATATATATGTGTGTGTGTGTGTGTGTAATTACATATTACATAATTATATAATGTTTTTGATGCACTTATAATTAATGGTGAAATATCCCACTTTTTCAAAGTCAGTGCTCTACTGGAATATAAGAGTCTGATAAGAAATAACAGCAATGAATCATTTAAAAAAATAACTCATGTTGTTGACTCAAAAAAAAGCAACGAACGCTTTAACAGCTGGGTTTCTGCTGTACAGTGTTTTGAGAAAAAATGTTTTAGATATAAGTTATATTTTGTGTGTGTGTGTGTGTGTGTGTGTGTGTGTGTGTGTGTGTATTTATTGACCTAAAGGAATAGCGAATAGAGACGTTAATGGCTGTATTTCTTGTATGTTGTTCTTTAGGACACAGCAGGGCAGGAGAGGTATCGCACTATTACCACAGCATACTACAGAGGGGCCATGGGCTTCCTGCTAATGTATGACATCACTAACCAAGAGTCCTTCTACGCTGTGCAAGACTGGTGAGTTTACTTGATTTATTTTAGTGCTACAGTCAGACATCCTGCTATGACCACAGTGAGAGATTAAAAGGTCAAATATAATTTTTTTTTTAATTCCGCACATTTCATAATGACCTTCAAGGGGGCGCTCATGCGCATGAAACTGACTGAATTTGTGTTTGTTTGTTTTCCAGGGCAACTCAGATTAAAACGTACTCGTGGGACAACGCTCAGGTGATTCTTGTGGGAAACAAATGTGATCTGGAGGACGACAGACTGGTGTCCAGAGAGGATGGAGAGAGACTGGCAAATGAGCTAGGCATGTTACAGGACATTCACACACACAAGCCTGTAAATGGAGGCTCCAAAATCAACTTTTTTGCAATCCCTGACAAAAACAAAAACAAAATCTTATTGGCTATTAAATTTAATTCTTCATTATTTTTATATAGACATATGTGGCATATTTATAATACCATTATGGTCCTTTCTAGGGCTAGTGTACGTGATGTCTCTATAGCAAGCATAATACAAAGTTTTGTGTACAGGTGTAATAACAGTGATAGTTACAAACTGTTTAATTTAGACTGTAAGTCTATGGTAATTATTTACAGTTTATGCATTCAGCAAATAAATGTTTTGTTGGGCGATGGACCTTGTTGGGAAACCAAATACTACTTTGCCGATCTGGAGCCATCTCCATTCATGTCACCCATCCACGTTTGTACAAGTTCCCATCATCGCAAATGCCCGGATGTTTAGGTTTGGTGAGGCTTTCTCCAAACTTGCCAGATACAAACGAGACCACGAAAAATGAAAGATGTTATAAAGAAATGTGGCAACAATTCCTATTTCAAAGAGAGCGCATGCAATTGAGAAGTTAAAGGGGTCATATGATGCGATTTCAAATTTTCCTTTCTCTTCGGAGTGATACAAGCTCTTAGTGCATTTACAGAAGATCTGTAAAGTTGCAAACACTAAAGTCTCAAATCCAAAGAGATATTCTTTATCAAAGTTAAGACTCTGGCACGCCCTCCTAAAACGGCTCGTTTAAACATGGCCCACATGTCTACGTCAGTATGTTGAAATATTTGTGTAATGCCGCCCAAATGTTCACGCAAAGAAAGAAGCCATGGTTTCAGTAACCGCAGTTAGTGTTGAAGCAGTCATGTCAGGAAGTTGCTGTGTGTTTCTAGGTGAGAGCAAAAGCACTTTATTTGGCCTTTCCGAAAGTAGATGCATTTAAGAATCGTTAAGATTACAACAGAACAGCAACACGGCCAATCAGTCAATCACAATGAATAAGTCAGTTGGCCAATCAGAGCGGATTGCTCTTGTCAGAAAGAGGGACTTTGTAGAAAACGACGTGTTTGAGCGAGGCAGGGCATAGAGGACCTACAATAATGTGCAGTATTTGAAAAAGAATGTGTTTTTTTAACATTAAAGCATGTCAACATATTCTGTTACACCAAATACTCAAAATAATTATCTTTAAAAAAGCATCATATGACCCCTTTAATGAGCGCTTGCTTGGCGGCCGAACAGTGAACCGTGTCTTTACCGGAAGCAACACTGCCGCATCGCAACAGGTTTGTCTGTCTAGTGTCTACACCATAGACTGTTTTTGTGGAATTCAGCTTGTGTTTTTCATGTTCGAAAGGAAAGGATGGGAAGAATTAACAATTTTAATTTTGGGAGGCAATCTATTTCTTTAAATTATGAAATGTTTGAGTCCTTAATTAAGTTCAGGGCCAGCTGACAGTTTAAATTAAAGCCAAATGCTACTCTCATGCGGTGCTTGTTATTATTGGACCCTGTACATGGCCCATCACCCACTGAATTTCTTCTGTGGTTCAGAGCTTTATTTAGACAAAAAAAATACAAGACAGGAAGACCAGGAGAGCAAATGTGTTGCTCAAAGGGTGTGAATCTTCTTGTATTGCCAAATAGATTTTAGATATGTAGTGTAGTAGTATTATACTGTAGGTAGTGATCGACCAATATGGATTTTTTTAATGGCTGATATAAATGTGTATTTATGATATGCACTATTCAGTTTAAATATAGCAAATAACACATGTGTGACTTTTTCTGTAATTAAATGTATAGTTATTAGTTATATAGAGTTACATAGTATTTATAAAAAATAAAAATCAATAAGAAAAATAATTTGATTAAAAAAATTTGGAAAAGGGGCTTAAGATATAAAGTTTGTAAACTAAAAAGATTATTTGATACTCGTGTTAACCAAATAACAATTTATGTAGAAATAATGATTTTGTAACACAAGAAGACCTACCAGCTGGATTTACAAACGTTTGTGAGGTTCATGGCATTAAATATTTATTTGATATCCAGAGACTTTATTAAATGATATAAAAGTGTATATCTGACTGTATATGAAAAAGTATGATAGCATTTGCATTACTTTTATTATACCATTAAAAAAAGTAATGGAGGTGGAGAATATGTCCTTTATCTGTCTGTCAAAATAAAAGTCCCATATATCGGCCAAACTTATCAAAATAATATCATTACTAGCAGAATGTATTTAGATAAAATTATTGGTCAGCTAATATTTGCTGTTTTTTTAAATGATCCACATAGGCTGAATATTTATTATATGTGAATAATGTGTTTATTCTAATTGTAAAAAATAATACTTAGTAAATGACACAGTTTTATTTAAATACAATCTTTGTCACATTTCACACTTATTGTATGACTCTGTATCTCTTCCATTTTTTCTGCCTCTTTTTGCAGGCTTCCAGTTTTTCGAGGCCAGTGCGAAGGATAACATTAATGTCAAGCAGGTGTTTGAGCGGCTGGTCGATATAATCTGTGACAAAATGAACGAGAGCTTGGATGGAGACCCAAGCCTGTTAACCAATCACAAAGGCCCAAGTCTGCAAGACACGCCCCCTGTTGGACAGAGCAGCTGTGGATGTTAATGATCGTCTCTCAGCAAACATTTATCCTTGAAGGCAAACATTCACACACATGCACACATTCCCTCTCTCGGTCTAACACACACCAGAAGAGACTCTTTCACAAGCGTACAGCCAAAATATAGTATGGAATACCAACCAAACAGTAAGAATACGGCATAAGCCCCTTAAAATGAATCATTTGATTCACCTAAACAGGCCGTTTAGGAATTGAATGAAATGGGATGGGTTTCCCTCAGCGTGATGTGTTGCTGCTAATATACTGAACTGTGACATCATGATGGAAAATACTGCATGAACCTGCAGGAATCAGAAAATCACATGCCAAAATCTTAACTGAATGCTCAACGTTTTAGGAGAGTTTCAAACTACTGCAGTGTCTGTTTACAACATGTTTAGATAAAATGCATGTGGTCGTCATTGTGAAGTAGCTTTGAAATGTATACAGGTTATTTTAATGGATGCAAAATCATGTTTTACTTCATTATAGGCAATTAAAATGTTAGGCCTGCTCTTGAAATGTCCAGTCCATATGATTTTCAGTCTTCATAGTTTTTGTTACAGTACTTGTTTCAAAGTAAGTCATATTGTATTTGACTTTGCCATTTGCTTTAAACTCAATAAATTAGCTTCCCTATGGACACTAAACTAGTATTTGTATAATTTTATATGATATATTTATATCATATATTTTCATAAAAAAAGGAATAAAAAAAACATTTAACACAGACACATATATAATAATTTATATAAACCGTGCCATGCGAAAGTATTCATACCCATTAATTTTTTTCCACTTTTTGTTATTTTGCTGCCATATGTTAAACTACTTAAAAAATAATATATTTTTTCCACACATCAATCTATACTCCATGCACTATATTGACTAAGCAAAACAGAATTGTCAGAACTTATAAAAAATAAAATAATAAACACTCAAGCCTATTGGATGACAGCAGATGCACATTTTCAGGTTTCTCCAGAAATCTTTGGGTTCAAGCCCAGGCTGTGGCTGGGCCACTCAAGGACATTCACAGAGTTGTCTATAAGCCACTCTTGTTGTGTGCTTGAGGTGAAACCAAGATGGCGGCACGTCCACATGCAGCGGCTTCTCTCTCCCGTCAGTGGTGTTTTCGTGTTTTTTGTCTTCCTTGTGTCTATCTGTCTTTAAGCGCACACACAGTCGTGAGTTTCTGCTCGATTAACCACATTTGTATATTTAAACTCTGCGCACTAAGCTGCAGGATCTTGTTTTGCTCCGGAGGCCTACACCATCACTGACCCCCATTACTGCATCTCACACACAGCGGAGGCACCACTAGGCTAACGGTTAACCCACACAAGCCAACTATCCCCACCATCGTACTGGCTAATGTACGCTCTTTGACAGTATAATGGACTACATCTGACTATTACGCTCAACTCAGTGGACTGTAAGAGACTGTTGTGTTTTTGTGTTCACGGAAACATGTCTCAGCAACAGCGTACCGGACTGCACTATTCTTCTTGATCTGCTGACATGGTATCGAGTGGTCAGAGTTCACTTTGCGGGAGGTAAATCACATGGATGTTAGCTTTATGGCTTTATGTTTACATCAGTGTAATGCGTGGTGCCACGATGGTGTTGTGGTCTGCAAACAATGCTCATCCCTGGTGAAGTTTATGATAATTAAGTGCCAGCCGTTCTGTCTACAGAGAGAATACACAGCCATACTGCTTGTTACTATATACCTCCCTCTCGGCTCCAACAACAACAGGAGCGATGCACAAAATGAACTGTACCAGCAAATCAATCGATTTCAACCATGCAGACTTAAAGAATGTGTTCTCAAAAATACACCAACACGGAGTAACAGCACACTTTGTTTACACCGCCTAGAGAGGAGCTTTCAAGGCTCTACCCCTACCACACCTTCATGCCTCAGACCACATCACTGTCATGCTAATGCCTTGCTAATGTCATGCACTGCACTGCTAATGCAGACAGACCAAGTCGCCAAACCAGTTCACAAACAAATAACTTCCAAAGTGTTGCCGGAAGGTTTGTCAGAGGCTCTTCGAGACTGTTTTGACACCTATGACTGGAATATGTTTAAGCAGGCTACCACATACAATAACACCACAGACCTCCAAGAGTACTCCGAGACTGTCACTGCCTACGTCACCAAGAGTATTGATGATGTAACAGTCACAAAAACCATCACTGTCCAGCCCAACAACAAGCCGTGGATGACAGGGGTGGTCCACAGACTCCTGAACGCTTGAAACGCTGCTGAGATGAGGAGGGCCTGAGGACAGCCAGGGCCAACCTGTCCCGTGGCATCAGAGAGGCTAAGACACAGTACTCCAGGAGGATAGCCAATCGATTCAGTGAAAGCAGAGACACTTGGAGCCTGTGGCAGGGGATACAGACGTTATGGAGTACTTTTTTATTTTCTATTACAAGTCCCCACCACAGACCTGTGACAGCATAATTTCCCTACTGAACGAGCTGAACGCCCTCTTCGTTTGGTTTGAGGAACAAAACCGCACCACTGCACAGAAGACCAGGGTGAGGAGATCCCTCAGCAGGATCAACGCACACAAAGCTCCGGGACCTGAAAACATTCCCGGACATGTACTTAGAGACTGTGAAGTGGAACTCAATGATGTCCTCACAGACATTTTCAACATCTCACTAAGTCAGGCTGTTGTCCCCACATGCTTCAAAGCTACCACCATCATTCCAGCCCCGAAGAAGCTGTCTCCATCCTGCTTTAATGACTACCGTCCACTTGCACTTACTCCTATTCTCATGAAATGCTTTGAATGGCTAGTTATGGACCATATCAGAGCCCCAGCCCCCATCATGTGCACCTTTTACAAAGGCACCATCGAGAGCATTCTGATGAGCTGAATCACCGTGTGGTATGGCACCTGCAAACCGTCCTGCTTGGAAGAGTGAGAGCTGCTGAGAAGATGTTGGACCATCATTATTTCTGACCATCATTTATTTGTCAAATGTATCATATTCTTGTTATAAGAATCATGTCCAAAATTATACCCTGCAAGAATAGGGACCACGTGATTGATAACATTACATGATTTATGAATGGGGTTGGTGAAACATCACAACGCCCCGAGGAAAAACAATGGGCACTATTTTAACGATCTAAATGCAAAGTGTAAAGCGCACGGTGCATTCATTGCGTGTCCAAATCCGCTTTTAATATTTTAACGACGGTAAAATGGTTGGCATGCCCGGGCGCATGGTCTCAATGGGTTGTCCCTATTCTCTTAATGAGTAATGGGTGTTTTTGGTTCCATGGGCGCAAAAATGAGCGCAAATGCATTTTGCCAATTAAACGATGCGGCGCAGGATGGGAAAATGCAAACAACGCCAGATTGAAACTAGCAAACACACTTGCACTTCGCCTTGCGTCGCATTGTGCCAGGTGGATTATAGGGCCCAATATCTAATTGGTCAAGACAACATTTGAGGTGTGTGCCAGTTTAAATACACAGGACACCATCAGATTTAGCTTTTTAGCTTTTGCTTTTAATCATGCCAGCTCTTAGCTTTTGCTTTTTGTCATCACTTTTAGTGTTCTTTGAGCACTGTTCCACCGTGTTTCAGCCTGCACGCCTGCTGCTGCTTAACCACAATGAGAGGAAACACCACATAGTCTCGTTTATTTTTTTCCTATCCCCGAAGCAATCTAAAATAGTCCAAATATAAACACTTATTATAGGTGCACCCTAGTGATTCAGGACAAGCTAAAAACACTATTTGGAAAATTGATTCATGGTGTACTCGCTTATTATATAAATTTTTCTACATTTTGAACACAAACAAAGTTACGGACCGCAGCTCTGATTGGTTGTTTCTTACAGGGAGCGGATGACTTTCTGCAAATGGCAATAGGAGCACTGGGAGGAGCCAGAGGAGCTTGATTTTTTTCAAAGATTAATGGACATAATGACAGGTTTAATAAATATGTAAAAAATATTTTTTTACAAAAGTTCCCTACAGCACCTTTAAACTGCCGATCTTAAATGATTCCCTTTGAGCTAAATTTACCTGTTTCCCTTACAGTTGGTTCACCCAAAAATGAAAAATCAGTCATCAATTTCTCACCCTCATGTGTTCAGAACCAACAAGTATAAAAAAATATATATTATTTACTAATATATGTAAATATACTATTGGGATACAGTATATAGAATATATGCGTTCCACAGTTATTGTGCCTCATTTAATACTTATAACCCTCTTCACACATAAGGGCTAATACATGGCTAGGTGTGCATTACATAGGAAATGCATAGCATGAAAAAAAGAGCATGGCCACATTCTATAAGGGTGGATGTGGTTAGAACATTTAAGAGCTGCCATGACTTTTATGCCAGAAACACTTCTCCACTCACAGATTGTGTGATGTTTCATGTATATCCCACAGCATATCGTTGTACCAGAGTTGTGACATAACTATGTTGCTTTTATTATTTTTATGTTTTGTAAAAATAATTGAAACTTCTTTATTGAGTTAAATCCCTAATTTTTTTTTCAGTAATGAACATTTTTAAATGGAACATAAAAAAAATTAAAAAGTTAAACTTACACAAATCGAGTGTTTGATAATGTCTAAATGTGCACTAAAAAAGTTAGCAATTATGACCAGCAATACTGTTTTGAGCATCTAAAGTAGAGCTAAATGCATGTTTTGTTTTGTTTTGTGTATGTCATTTTCTTTGTGTGAATGTCATTCTACACATTTGCAACTATTAATCTGCAACTTCCAATTCAAAACACGAGTGTTTTGATTATTGTCAGTGTGTGCACATTTAAATATTCAGCTTTACACATCAGAGCTGTGAGTAAAAATTTAAATAACAAATACAAATGTTAATATGACAAGTTCTCACATTCAGATCAACAAGCTCTTGAGTTTTGCTACTGTTTTACCTTCATAGAAAAACTACACTAATAACGTTTTAGTGCGGTACATTTGAAGTACTATTGAAATACAATTGCATTGTAGAGCAAACAACTGCCATGAGCATTAGCACCTCTAGAAGAACCTTGTGTAGGTGGGAAATGCAAAGCATGGAAAAAAAGTGTGACCTCATTCTATAAGGGTGGATGTGGTTAGAACATTTAAGAGCTGCCATGACTTTTATGCCAGAATCACTTCTCCACTCAGAGATTGTTTGACGTTGCTGCTGATCTGCCAGGCTGCATCACACTGATGTGAGTATGTCCTTCTGTCTGTAAATCTGAATTCTGTAGGTTGCAAGTTCATCAAATGAGAGTTATAGAAAGTGACTGTGAAATAAATGGAATTGACTCACCACTAGCAGATCAAACTAAATATATAACAATGTTTCATTTACTAACAAGTGTTGATATATGACCATCAGCTAGTTAATTTATCTAGTCAAGAATTTACAACTTAGAAACTGACAGGAGCTGGACAGTAACAAAAGTACATTTAATTGAGTACTGTACCCCAGGGGGGTAAACGGTAAATCACAGTATCCACATACTATTCTTTCACTTATTTGTAGTAAAATTACAGTAACTGCACATTTGAAAATTGTTTGATTATAGTAACTATAGTTTTATATTTGTTAAAATATGGCAATACAAATGGTAGGCTAATATATCCATCAAAAATGGTTGCTATTACAATGTATAAAAAAATTTCTCATACAGTATGTAACCCTCATTCCCTGATGGAGGGAACTCAGGCGTTATGTCGACCGACACTCACTTGGGAGGCCAATCATCTCTCAGTTTAAGAAAAAATGCCATTGAAAATTGGCTAGTGGATCTTGCATACCTGAGCCACTCTCCATACAAGTGGGTATAAATAGGCAACAGGTGCATCAACTCTTCAGGTTTTATGCTGAGGAGATTGGATTTTCACTGGCGTTTTTATGGCATTATTTTTTAGGCAAAAGTTATGAGCGTGTAAGACATGCTAACGAGCACATTATGTTATTTCACACGCGCAAAAATGAACCTTGAGCTGGCATGATAAAAGTACTCGCACACAAATTCAACAACCGAAAGGTGTACATGTAGCTGCTTGTACAGTGGAATCCTGCTCGCACGCAGTGGATTTCTGCTCGCTCAGCTGATTTCTGCTCCCTCGAGTCTACATGACTTTTGACAATTTGGGGGCGGAAACCAAGGAGGTCACTGTCCCTCTTATGATTGGTCACTTTCACACAGGGACATCCTTGTACCTTGATTGACAGCTCTCATTACAGGAAGCACGGAGTTGGTTAAGTTACCACCGAAGAATGTGGGAATTCAGAGTGGGAATGAATTAGAATGAGTTTTCTAATATACATAAATTGTCTCTGCACGTATAAAATGCTGTGCAGATCATAGTTAAATCAATTACCATCGATGTATACATTTTGTTAAGTTAACATTAACGTTACATATTTTTGAGCAACAAGTAACGTAACTAGCTAGCCTATTCGTTCTGTAGCTAACGCCTTAGCCAACACTTGTGAGGCTGATCGCCCAACACTCATTTTAAAACTTTTAATCTTTAAAAACTGCATCTTAGACAACTAACTTTAGGTTAACTGAATCATAACATAATTGTTTTCACATGTAAAAGTACATGTGAAAACAATTATGTTATGATTCAGTTAGAAAATATGTAACTCCGCGAGCAGAAGCCCGCTGCGCGCGAGCAGGATTCCACTGTACAAGCAGAGTTAACCTATGAGAGTATGCCAGGCGCTCGCTCACAGCTACATGTACACCTCTCAGTTGTTGAATTTGTGCATGAGTACTTTTATCATGCCAGCTGAAGGTTCATTTTTGCGCGTGTGAAATAACATAATGTGCTCGTGAGCATGTCTTACATGCTCATAACTATTGACTAAAAAATAACGCCATACGTTTTCTCTTAAACCACAAACAATCTGGATTTTATGTTTCTAAATGAAACATGGCTAGAAGACAGCTGCAGTGCAACAATCCTAAATGAAGCAGCCCCTCCTAACTTCACTTACATGAGTGTTTGCAGGACTGTTAGGAGAGGTGGGGGTGTAGCTTCTCTATTTAAAGATGTCTATCAATGCAAGCAAGTGTCATTTGGTCAGTACTTGTCTTTCGAATATCTAGGGATCGTGCTGAAAGGTGCCCCACGCATTCTGTTTATTATTATTTACAGGCCTCCAAAATACTCTCCAGCCTTTGTTGAAGAGGTCACAGAAATGTTATCAATAATTTCCCCAGCGTTTGACTGTTTTGCAATTGCAGGGGATTTTAATATTCACATAGATAATGCAGAAAACAAAACTACAAAAGAAATGATAACGGTTCTTAAACACTTTTGACCTGATTCAGCATGTGCATGGACCCACACACAAAGGTGGACACACTCTGGATCTAATCATCAGTAGGGGTCTAAACATTTCATCCATTGTTACTAAGGACATAGCACTATCTGATCACTTCTGTATTTTATTTGATATATTGATCTCTGCTACCACTGAATCTAGATCTGTCTCTGTCAGAAGGAGATGCATAAATGAGAACACAAGTGTACTATTTATGGAGGCTATATCTTTAACATCAAGCATTTCTTCAGACTCTGTTGATATTCTCCTTGATTCCTTCAACTCAAAAGTTAAGAATGTTATTGATGATATTGCACCAATAATAGTCAGTAAGAAAACAGACAGAAATCAGTTTGGAGAAGATCAACAGCAGTTCAGACTATGAAAAGACAATGCAGAAAAGCCGAGCGAATGTGGAGGAAGACGAAACTTGAAATTCACTATAGCATCTATAAAGAGAGCCGTCATGCTTTTAATGTGAAACAAGCCACAGCTAGACAGAATTTCTTCTCAAACCTTATAAACAGTAACTTAAATAACACTTGTACTCTTTTTGCCACTGTTGAGAGACTGACAAACCAAGGTGTTCAAGGTGAATGCATACCTTTACTCTAGGGGTCAAACAACTAAAAATCAAGTCAGGAATCTTGGTGTGATTCTGGAGACAGACCTTAGTTTCAGTAGTCATGTCAAAGCAGTAACCAAATCAGCATACTATCATTTAAAAAACATTGCAAGAATTAGATGTTTTGTTTCCAGCCAAGACTTGGAGAAACTTGTTCATGCCTTTATCACCAGCAGGGTGGACTATTGTAATGGGCTCCTCACTGGCCTTCCCAAAAAGACCATTAGACAGCTGCAGCTCATCCAGAACCAGAAGATCTGAGCATATCACACCAGTCCTCAGGTCCTTACATTGGCTTCCAGTTACATTTAGGATTGATTTTAAAGTACTTTTACTCGTATATAAGTCACTAAATGACCTAGGACCGAAATATATTGCAGATACGTTCACTGAATATAAACCTAACAGAGCACTCAGATCACTAGGATCAAGTCAGTTAGAAATACCAAGGGATCACACAAAACAAGGGGAGTCCTCCTTTAGTTACTATGCTGCCCGCAGCTGGAATCAGCTTCCAGAAGAGATCAGATGTGCTAAAATACTAGTCACATTTATATCTAGACTCAAAACCCATCTGTTTAGCTGTGCATTTATTGAATGAGCACTGTGCAATGTCTGAACAGATTGCACTATATCTTCACTGTTTTTTTCTTCTTATAATTTTCTAACTGTTTTTAAATGTTTTAATCATTTTAAAAGTTTTAAAATTGCTTGTTTTATATTTGTTATTTTTTTATTCATGATTATTTTACTTTCTTTTATGTAAAGCACTTTGAATTACCATTGTGTACGAAATGTGCTATATAAATAAACTTGCCTTGCCTTGCCTTGCCTTAAACTCAGAGATGATTGGGCTCCTAAGTAAGACCCCATATGTCGTTCAACATTAACTCATAGTGACTTACAGATAGGGAACCTTACTACTCAGGCCGACTGGTATGTTGCTGCTAAAACTGGTCAAGGAAGAAAATAAATCTGAACATTATTTTAGTGTCTAAACACTGCACATTAATATATATAATTTTTGTTTTTTTCTTTTTTAGTTTTATTTTATTTATTTATTTATTTATTGCAAGCAAATGATTAATAAGTAGGTTAAATTATCACAAAGGCCAAATTGTTTTACTTAAAATTTTTACAACTTTGGAGTCGAAATTGGGACTATATAAGAATTCATTGTATTCAGTCGGTTGCATTAGTGGCAAAAGGTATTGTAAGTACTACAATGTGACAAATAAAACGTTTTAATTTTGATACATAATACTTTCAAAAGCATGTACTTTTCGGTCTTTTAATTAAGTAAAAAACCTGTCTTTACAACGTTTACTTGTAGTGGAGTAGTATTTGACCAGTAGTATCTTGAAAATCTCTTTTTCACACTTGAAACCACAGATAACAACATCAACAACATGAAGGTGACAAGATGTTTAAAGCTGGTTTCCACCTTCTACAGCTTCCTAACTGTAAGTGAATGTTATCTGGTAAATAATGAGTGAGTAGTCCACAAACAAATAAATTATAAACATTTTTTCTTTCACACACTGTAGTTGGGTGGGGGTGCGACTGCAGGATTCGGTATATGGTCACAAATAACCAAAAAACCATCTGAAGTGTTAAAAACCGTTGATGGTACTACATTCACCAAGATCCTGTCCATGGGTGCCCCACTGCTGATTGCTGTGGGCTGCATCTTCGCTCTGATGGGTTTGATTGGCTTTTGTGGCACTTTGAAGAAAAAAAGCTGGATGCTCTTGGTCGTAAGTGTCAAATAATAAAATATACAAGTATAAGCCAAATGTTTTAATTTGCCTGTTCTTTTTACTCTCATTTCAGTTCTTCCTCGTTGTGCTTATCATCTTCATCCTCCAGGTCATGGCAGCAGTTTTTATCCTCCTTCCAAATTCTGTGGTAATAAAAAAAAATAAAAATAAAAATTATATATATATATATATATATATATATATATATATATATTTTTTTTTTTTTTTTTTTTTTTTTTTATTATTATTATTAGTATTTTTTTAATGTATATTTTTAAGTGTGTGTGTATGTATGTATAGATTATGAGTTGTCCGTGCAAGCCATAATTTATTCAGGCACTCTCACACACATACCTTCTCCTTTCACATACAAATATAAAATGTATGTCTTAAGAAGATATGTGCATGTAAGTGAAGAATGTATGTGGAAACAGAAGGCAGCTCAGGCGCGATCAGGGGCACCAGGACAGGTCCTGTTCATTTCCAAAACTGAAGATTTGCTGTTTATTTATTTTTAAATTGTTTTGTTTGTTTTTCAATATCTTGCAATGCCAGCATTTATATTGACAGTAATCAAAAACGACCGGGTAAAAACAGCGTGGGCAGGTTATTCCTGACAGGATGCAGTTTAACACAAATCTAGTGATCATCATGATATATTATTATCTGAAAGACAGACACAAAGAAGAGAGAATAGTCACGCAAGCAGAAAAATATACTGTAACCGACAGAACAAATGTATTGTTTGCGATGGTCGAAATACTTAAAGAAAATGTCTCCGCCCTTGTAAAAAAAAGAAGTGCACTTAAGTATACTTTTATAAAGTGCACTTATTGCGGAAATAATTTACTTTAAAAGAACACACATAAATGCTAATTAAATATGTTATTTTCGCTGCTTAAGTACATTGTATTTGTAATTCATTTAAAGTGTATCACATTTAAAAGTTATATTAAATGGAATAAGTTGAACCTTTGAGTGATTTTTTGAACAACTTAAGTGGGACTTAAGTATATTTTATATGTGATTTGAAATATGGTAGATATGTACTTCTGAATAAGCAATTAATGTGAACTAAAATATACTTCAATGTTCTTGCAATGAAATTTAAATTTAGTATATTAAATAATAATAACCTCTTAGTTACAATCAAAGCAAAAACACAAAATGGGAAACCCTCTACATTTATTGACAAAACAATCTCTATAACAAATACACAAAAATGCTTTTTGCTGATGCACAAGAAAAACCTTAACACTATACAGTTACAACACTTCAACTCACTTATTAGAGAGAGTCTGGAGAACAATGCTAATTTCGCCATCATGGAAAACATCATTCTGTAAGATGTGTAAACCGGTTTCCTCAGCGGGGACCTAAAAATGTCCACAAGGTCAAAGTTCTCAAAACTTTAGCAGCAACATTAAACAGGATTGAAAGTTTTCTTTCTAAAATCTAACTCCAGCATCAGTGAATGTAAGTTTGACTAAATAAATTAATTAATAAAAAAGAACTCCAAATGAACTTGCTGGGACGTGCTGTCTGTCAATGTCCCAGAAGCTCTCCATCGGAAGTAAACTTCACGTCATGATTGATTGATTGACTTAGACAAAAATGTTTGAGTTAGTAATATTCAACAACCTATTTAATTATAATAATAATATTAACCTGGAAATATATATATATATATATTTAACGTTATCTGTGTTATATTTCATCTGCAACTGAAATGTCAACTTTTATAAACATCCGTTTGGTCGTTAACTTTTAAAAGCATCATTAGCATAAAATATGAGCAGAGTTCTTGGCATGAAAGACCCGCTACTGGAAGATCATTGTGCTGCTACTTTTCTCTCCAATACAGTAGGAAGTTAAATGAAATGCAATGTGGAGGATGTTAACTGTGACAAGATTATAGACGCAGTTGTGTGACAGGATAGTATGTCCCAGAGCTTGCCTATACTCTTCTACTACGCACTCAAAAAGTGTATACTTTCTTCACCAAAAGAGTACATACTGTAAGGATGTAGTATAAGTAGGCACACTGAGACGCAGCACAAGTCTTGTACAGGTATTTCCTTATATAACAGTGACTTCCTGCTTAAACAGGAAGTAATAGATACCAAAAAAGGTATGTGAAAGGATGAAAGGAGAATGTTAGTGTGTGATAGTGCCAGAATGAATTATGGCTTGTACGGCCCCTGATAATACATACATACAAACACAAGCACATTTATGTTATAAGTTATATTTTATATTTCTAATGTTTGACATTACACAGGAGGCATGGTTTATTACAGATATTCAAACCTTTTATCAAAATATAACAAGTTTCCTGCTTTATTATTTCAAAATAATTTTAAATGTAAGTTTATCAAAATAAGTTTTGATAGCATTTGCAATTTTTTACATTTATTCAATTTTTTTGTATTTTCTTTTTTGACACTCTGACTCTTTCTGATCAAATCAAAAGGACAAATCAACATTACAATGTCACTTTTTTCTCTCTCGAAATGTACCCTTGGCCAACCTACTTTTCTTTTTCTGGTCAACAGAAGGAAAATGCATTGAGCAGCTTAGAGGTCAAATTCGTTGAAAGTCTTAAGACGAAATATGGCCAGGAGCAATCAATCACTGACATATGGAATAATACTATGACCAAGGTAAGACTAGCACGCATGCATGTCAGTTCAAACTTATAAATATTAGTTTTCATTTTTTTTTAGCTGAAATGCTGTGGATACAAAGGCTATGATGACTTCACAAGTTCAGCTTTTGTGAAGAAAACATCAAACTATCCCACACAATGCTGCAGTAATGATCCAAATCCAATATGTGGAAAAGACAAAGCTAAGGGAGAGGTACTGTCTCATTGTGCCAAAAATACAGTAAAAAGATGATAAAAGCATACATAAACGAACATATTCAATTTCTGTTTTAGAACATGAGGGGCTGCATTCATGTGCTGTTTGACGAAAATATACCCATATCTGGAGCTTTGTCATTTCTGATCGGCATTATAGAGGTAATAATAATATGTGACCCTTGAAATACCCAAACTTTTAACAATTTTTTTTTTGATGGATCTCATGGTGTTTTGAGAGAGCCTTATTTCCCTGAAGGCATCATATTCAAAATAATAATCACTTCTTGACTATGTGTATTCATAATTCAGTTTCAACCCTTTTTTCCAGATTGTTGCCTTAATTGTTTCACTGAAAGTCTACCAATGCTTGAGACGCTTGCCTGATCTCCCAGACCCTTGTGAAAATAATCTGTGATAAACGACTATTGATTTCTCTTTTTCTGTATCTGTCAAAGTTCTTTGTGCTTTATTATTGCATTTGACAAAATATTCAGAATTTTTCTATGAACAGTGATGTGTGAAGACAAAGAAAGTAAAAAGCGATGCTTTTTTTAAATTATTATTAAAATATATAATTTCCTAGTATCTATAGAAGTTTAACACTTTCATGTTTCAGTGTCTAACAAAAAATATATAAAAATGTGCATAGTGGCTCCTAATTTCATTCAATAAAACTTATGCTTATTTTTAAATAACTTGACTTACTGTTAGAACAATATGATGATTTAATAACAATGGTTTATAACCTTGATAATGAGGTCATGAAACATTTCTGTAAGTGAATCCTGTTGTGGAATAATTGAAAGCTGGAAAACTGAATTAAAACTTTTATTACATTTTATTAATCTGAGTTCTTTCTATTCCTATTGTACGACTACAAACTGCAGACTTCATTCAGTTGTAAAGTATGTAATATGAAGAATAACTGTGTCTAGCTTTATTTGTTTATTAATATGTTGTTTATTTTTTATATTGCTCTTATGGATCAAAAAGCACCAGAAGCCTTACAATGCTGCTATACTGCCCACATGAGGATCATTTCCATCATTACAGTTTGGATCACTATCAAACCTAATAATCATCTGAATGCTATTATACAAATTTATAAAAGCAGTGCCTGTGTCATATTTATTATTTACATGATTGTTTTTTGTCACATGTTGTTATTTTTACTAGACATGCACTCGATTTATTTTCAAGAAACTAGAAAAATAAATTTTTAGTGCTGATTATCATTGTTCTGTCACATGATCACTTTAAAGGTCCCATTTTACGCGCTTTTTTGAAGCTTTGATTGTGTTTACAGTGTGCAATATAACATGTGTTCATGTTTCGCGTGTAAAAAAACACATTATTTTTCACACAATTCACCTATCTTTATACCGCTGTTTTCACTGTCATAAGTCCCTCCTTCAGAAATACGTAACAAGTTCTGATTGGGCCAGCGGTTCCTGTGTTGTGATTCGACAGCAGCTGAGAGCAGGCTGACCTCCTGCTAACTGATTGGACTAGAACATACGTGCTGGAAATGTACTTATAATCACAGGAGTCCTTTTACTGACGAGATGCGCATGAACATCACATTCGTTTTTCTGCACAGCCCTAACATCTAGTTAACAAAGCTAAACAGCGTTGCCCTTTGTGTAATAAGTTTACAGAAACTGTTAAACGCACCAACTTAAATAATAAAATACACTTACCAGTTGTGGTACATAAACAACGCCTTCTCCAGACAAAGAAGGAACTGCTCCATCTTTCAAGAATAATCTTTGTGCGAATTCGGCATTAAACTGATTGAGAAAGTTGTCCTCAGCAAGCTGTCCTCAGCAAAATTTGCTGCACATAGTTTTACATGTGAATTATAATTTTCCGGAACCAAGTTAAACATAAATTGTAACCATTAATCTCCAAGTACAGCCGTCCCTGGGAAGCCCAAACAAAGATGATTGGACTCAGAGATGAAAATAACAGCGTTTCAAACTAAGCTTGACGACGTCAGCAACCTGTCTGCCAGATGTAAATCTTCTAGTAGCTGTGCGTGCAAACTGCCATCGTTAATCTTGCAGAGACGGCGAGCTTGAGTGGGGAGTTCTTTGGCGTGAGTGAGCAGGAGTAAGTATTCTGATTAATTATTTTGTATAGTATTTTAAAATGTAAAGCCAGTACGCCATATTAAGTTAATTGCCTGCGAGCTTCTCCTCCTGTCTGTACGGTAATGCGACAGAGAGACGAGTGGTTATGACGCAATCATTAGCCTATTTTTTACAAAAACTGTTTCTACGGGGCCATAATGTAACATAGAAGGTAATGGAGCCCTTTATACATTGATGTGTATCTTTAGAAATAAATAATGGACAAACGGAGTCTTTAAACGCCTCAGATGTAAAGTTATTCACTGTCAAAGTGACGCCAGAATGAATGGGAGTCAATGGGAATGCTAACGCAAGTGAAGTTCTGCTACAAGATGGCAGCACACAGCCGACTTCAACTTCCTGTCGACTTCCTTGCCGCCTGTCTCTTCCTTCTTCTCCGTTGGAGCGCAACAAGGCCACGCCCCTTTTTGTGAATTCATGTGGGCGGAGGTTAGTCAAAAAACTGTTTTAGTGACGTCATTACTGCAGGAACTAGAGGGCTGTAGTCCAAACGGGTCGTTTTTTGTAGGCGAATTCTGTTAAATCAAATATCTCCCTTGGCATTGAACTTTGAGCTTTAGAATTTTACAGATATTATTTATACTCTAACAACAACATTACACATTAACTAAAGTTTAAAACATGGAATCACGAAGAAGGGGACCTTTAAGTCTAAAAATAGAGTTTAAAAGGTCAATAATCTTCAGACAAGAGCATCCACACTTTTTGATTGAATGTATAATTGTATAAAAATATAAATACGATCATGTTTCTCAACATTGGTGTATTTGGTCACTGTTTGACCTTACTTCCTGACCCTTTGATCTTAACCTACACACTGACATTGAGTTTGACCAGCAATTGTGAGTCTGCCAGCATCTGCTTTCTTTCTGAATTCTGTGGGAGTGTGGAGACTTCAAGCGATGGGATTCAGTAAAGACACTACTTCTGCTTTGCTGTTGGTCGGTTGTGGTCTTGGGGTCATGACCTTTACTGGGTCACTGATTGGCTGAAAAGAGAAGATGTCGGGCACAGAGCGGTTGGTTGCATCTGAGGTACAGAAATGAGACTTGACTCGTCCCAGAGTGAGAGGACTTCTCCTCCCTGCAGATGTCTGTGCTGTGGGTGGTGGGATCTTTGGCATTTCCATCATCTTCTCATCTTTCTCTTCATCTCTTCCATCTCTCTCACCTTGCGTGTGGAACTCCACACCGGACAGCGGGGGACAGGTGTTGATGAGTCCTCCACAGCTGCAGATGGTGCTCTGGGTGGTGTCCAGCCCGAGTCCAGATGGCATTGATCCGTCCGTTCCCGTGCTCCTCCCCATGCTCTTCTCTTCCTCATCCTCTGCGTCAGCAAAGGATGGTTGTGGGCTGATGGAGCGTGTCAAACGCTGCAGCTGGGCGGAGGTGCGCCGTAAGGCACCACCCATGAAGCCTGTGGGAGAGTTTTTTTTTCGTTTGGTGGCCAGAAAGATAATATTCATATGTAATATCATTGTTTAACCACTAGATGGCTAGATGTCCACTAGATGAGGTTTAAAAAATATATGTATTTAGCTCTACTCCAGTAGCATTACTGCTTATTTTTTAGCTTTTGCCTTTTAATGTAAATGTGGACATTATCAAACACTCGATTTTTATAAGCTTTTTTAATGCTGCATTTTAAAAGGTTCATTACTGTCGAGCAGAGGTTGTAAGTGCTGACTTGATGTTGTGCAGCGAAACTGAAGTAAAGTGCAAAAGTAAATATGTCGTTAACATTTGTATATGTAATTTTATTTATGTGAATGTCATTCTACACATATTGAACTATTAATCTACAACTTCCAATTCAAAACACGGGTGTTTTTATCATTGTCTGTGTTTTCAAATTGAAAGATTCAGCTTTTCACATCAGAGCTGTGAGTGTAAATTTCAACTTACAAATACGAATGTTAATATGACAGGTTCTCAACTTCAGATTTTCAACCTCTCAAGTTATGCCACTGATATACCTCCACATTGCTATGACCACAGTGAGTGATTGAAAGGTCAAAATATATATATTTTTAAATTCTGCACATGATGACCCTCAAGGGGTCGCTCATTCACATGAAACTGACTGAATTTGTGTTTGTGTGTTTATATGTATATGGTAGCGTGGCGGCTCCTTCGCGTTTTCTGTGTCTTTACACACCAGAAGCATGCCTGACGCGTCGCTGGTGCGCTGCTGCTGCTGTAGGTGACATAGAGGGAGGCTGCCGATAGACCAGGCTCTTGTTTTCATGACAACAATTTAAACTTTTTTTTTACACACCTACACCTTCATGTTAAGCATAAATATAAAGCCTACTGATAAAGGACACTGTCCACAATTGACAGCAAAATAGACTATGTTTGACAGGTGCAATATTTGAAAATCGAAATTTCTAGCATGCACATGTTTTCCGCGCGGCTCGAGCCGTGCCTGAGACGCGTGTCTCACGCAGAAAATCTGCAAGCTTTAACCTGTTAACATGGGAGCCGAACTAAAAACGGACACGCCACGCAGCTGAGACGCTTACGCCACACATCCAGTGTGTCACCGGCCTTACTCTTCGTTGTAATTTAGCTATAAACCCAGTTGAGAACCCAAAGGTTATCATAGACATTCTGAAACAACATTATAGTGATGTCAATTATTCATGTATGCCCTTGGTTGATTTCTCTGGCACTGTTCCATTAGCATGAGAAGGTCCTGTTGAGTATTGGGTGCGGTTGAATAAAGCAGTGGATCTCGCGGAGGAAGCATTAAAAAGACTTGGAAGATGAACGGAAGATCTGTGTCAAGAAGTGGCCATGATGTCCGTGAAGTATTGCCCTGACTCCACCCTAGCTTCAGTGTTCCATTTCAGAGCTCCAGAAAAATGGACTGCACAGGAGATACAAGAACAGCTTGATGGGTACCAAACAGAGTTGAAAGAGCAGATGTCAGCGAAGTCTAAGCGTCATATTACTTCAAGACATGTCACTACTCATGTTCAGACATCACAATCAGCACTCCACACACTATAGATAGTGATGACAATTGTATGAGAACTCTGATTAATCTTCTTGATCGTGCACTGTCTCAAAATGTCCAAATGCCATCTCACCAGCCCCAAGGCAAGCTCTGTAGAGTATGCAAATCTCCAGATCACTGCACTGTAACGCATTGCCGGCGAGAACATCTGTGCTTTGCGTGCTTCCAGCCTGGGCATAGTAAGAGAGACTGTTCAAGTGACAGGTCGAGACCTGGTCTGACAACATTCAGGGGCTCTTCAGGTTTAAGCTAGATGGCTCACGTTTGGAAGGGGGATGCGTGGGCACAAGCGAAGAACCCCTAGAGAGTGTTGATCTCCATCACTTATATGAAAATGCATGTGCACAGGCTCCCACTGGAACCAAAGTGATAGCACAAAATGTCCAGGCAGTTTCCAAAAGTTACATTCACCATTCTAACGGTTCCGTCGCTGCTGGGAACAACTTGGTTTACTCTGCCTACTGGCCAGAGGGCTCGTGGCAGTTGGGAGTCCAAAACCATAACTACTTGTCCCACTGATAGATTTGGTGCAGATTTTTGCCATTTCACACGGGTTTGAAGACTCGGCAAGTAGTTTTTTCCAGAACTGGTCAGCTATGACTTGGCTATGTCTCCATTTTCTCTTTCCAAGCAATTTTCTTACGCCATAAACCACTTGAGGAAGAGAGGCATCCCGCCACCCCATCAGCAACAGATTTGGAGTAATTCGGTTGTTAAGTGATGACGTAAGAAGCGCTGTTTCCGGGTCCAAGCCTCAACTCGCTTCACTTGAGAATACGACCTCAGCAGCCGTTTATGAGCACTGTTTATTCATATTAATAATTTAAGCTAAACGCTTTCAAACTTACAGTATACACTACAGTCTCCGTGCTCACATCGTCCCAAACACAAATAATTTGTATATATTTTTTTTTATATTTATATTTTCATTGTCTGGCTATCTGGGACTTCGGTATGGAGTTAAATGTTACGATTATAACTTTTTCGCTAGTATTCTATAACATTGTGAGTTTATATTAGATCCTTTTGTTGTTTTCTCGTGGTAACTGATAGAGCGTTTGGACACGGAAGCGCTGCTACGTTACGTCAGACTTAACAAGCGAATTGGGTCTATGTCAGAGATTTCTGATGATACATACCCAAGTGGTTCACAATTGAGTATTCCCTCCACTTCAACCAGAACAGTAGACAATACTTCCTCAGACACAACTTGATCCTTAAGTACTACTCGAAGACAGGATTTAATAGAGCATATTTCACGCTCCCAGGCTCCACCGAAATGAGGCACATGTGGAGGATTAAGCTGAAAAGAAATACTCTGTTCATTTTTGGCTCAAGTGCAGAGAATGTTTCTTGGAGTTCTCGATTCCCACCTCTGAAATGTATACCCTAGTCAGATAGTAACTCAAAGGGTTTGCCTCGTCGTGCAACAAAGCGTCGTAAAGCCATAAGAAAGGAGTCAGTATCCATATTATGAAGGAGATCTAAGTGGATACACCTTGTGGTGAGGCATTTGAAAATGATTCCCCATCGTTTTTCATGTCTTCTGCCCATCTTTACGGTAAATGGTCCGAAGCAATCGACACCAGCTGACCAGAAAGGAGGAGATAAGCCATTTTAGGGTTGACTGGATTACGGCGCCATTTTGTGCATTCTATGCACTGGTGTTGATGTTTCTTTACGACTTGTCTACCTCGGATAATCCAGTAAGTTCTTCGCAACTCTGCGAAGACACGCTCAGGACCGGTATGAAGAAGTCTGTTGTCATAGTCTTGTATTATGAGTTTGGTGATGGGATGATCAGGTGCCAATACAATAGGATGCAAAGTATCAACTTCAAGGTTCTCAGCTTTGCGAAGGAGACCTCCTAGAGCCTTGAAGCCTGATCATGCTGCGCAAAAAGCCCAAATCGGGCTTTCCAAAAAAGAAAGACAGGAAGGAAAAAGAAAGGAGGCAGAATGAGGGGAAGCAGCTGATGACTAATCAGGGAGAATAATCTCAAGGGCCACACTGCTATAAAGTTTCAAACTGAATTTGTAATAATAATAAAAAGGCGATTTATGTGATAAACTTAAACCAAAACTTTAAGTATTTTAAATCACTCTAAGTGGATGGTGAAATATTCTAAAGGAATAGGGCACAGAGTCGATAACTCTGAATAGAACACAGCCCAGCTGCGGCGCAATAAATGACGTCGACACAGCAAACTAACGACGAACTATTAAGCTTCTAACCACAGGTGGTGTGTGTGCTATTGCCTAGTGCTATTGGAGTGGTGGAAAGAGTGGCAGCGTAAGACAGTGTAAAGTTACTAGCCCTACTATTGCTTGCTTATAATGTGTGATATATTCTAAAACTCCTTAATAAATTATCTGCCTATATTTCTGCACATGTAGATGTGCCTACCAATATCACTGTGTTCTCAAGTGCACACAGGTAATATTGATTTGAGCAATAAAACAAATTATACTTTTTGTTTGGTGAAAAGCCCTAGCTATTTCAAGACCTTTGTTATTTCAAGACCTTTGATGCTATCGTCCTGCTCACTGTATGGTTAAAGATTTTGCAGTGCATTGAAAACCGAAATGTAATTCTTCAGGCAGGAGATATTTCTCTGGATGTTCAGGCTGCAAACTACTAAGTATTAACTAAAAAATAATAATAAAAACATTCCAAAGAGGAAAATATATATGGTACCAAAGTCCAATTTAAGACGCTCCTTTCTCCATCTCATTTTTATCACCAACGCAATCACAGGTAACACTCCACACCATTCAAGATTCAAGGTTTTATTTGTCATGTACAAGTTATATGACACACAACAAGCAGTGAAATGTAGGTCTGGCATACTTTTTTTAGACGGTGCAAAAAATAAAATACAAATAATAAATTATACTGAAAAATAATAAGAAAAAAATAAGGAGATAAATACAAATAATGAAATACACAATCTATTAAACTGCTACACAGATGATGTGCAGAGATGTAAAAAATGTGCAGTGAGGATGAGCGGCACAGTTAGGTTGTGTCAAAAAAGTGCAGTGTGCAGACAGTTATTGGGTAGCCCTAAACAACCAGTCTATAAAGTGCAGTTTGTTTAATATCCATGTTTAGCAGTCTGATAACATGAAGGAAGAAACTCCTCCTGAGCCTCTCTGTTTTTGCCATCAGATTGTGGAAGTGTCTGCCTGACTGTAGCAGATTAAACTATGGGTTTCCAGGGTGGGTGGAGTCTTTGAGGATCTTAACATTCCTAGATTTATATCTAGTTTGGATGTCTTGCAGAGAGGGGAGAGATGTTCTGGAGATGCGCTCAGCTACTCTTTGCAGGGCATTTGAAGGTGTTTGAAGCTCCTTACTCTCTCCAGTGGGGTCCTGTTAATGATGAGTGGGCTGTAGATCCACTGCTGCCTCCTCCTGAAGTCCACAACCAACTCCATGGATTTGCTGACTTTCATAAAGAGGGTGACTGAAGACTATATGCAGATCATACACTTTGCCATTACAAGTAAATTACATTAAAATATATAAATAGAAAAGTTCTTGTAAAATATTATTACAATTTTCAATAATACTATTTATACTGAATTTCTGAACAAATAAATAAAGGCTCGGTGAGCCTCAGACTTCAAAACCATTACAAAATCAGCATGCTGCTGGTTTCACTCCAAGGATATGAATTATATTTTTACTGCAATGTTCTTCATGTTCATCTGTGTAAATAAAAAGGATTACATTGGTATTAAATTTAATTGAAAGTGTATACAGCTAAAAAATTATTTATTTAAAATAAATAAATACTTCAGTGAAGTCAAACTTCTCTCCCAGAAAAACATACAGTTCATTCTACAATATTCAAAGGAACACAAAAATCAAATAGGCAAGAAATTGCAATTGATTACACTTCCATGTCGATTATTTAGCTTGTAACATGTTACATGCTGTAAAGACGAATACGCCAGAGTTTTTTTGAAAGCCTTTGTCTTGAATCGTCTGTTATTAGTCATGAATGTTTTTCCACAGCAATAATTTACTTTTTTAATTAAAAGCAGTTGTGGACACAGTTAGAAAAATATCACCGTAATGTCATTCAGGACAGTCTCTGACCATACTCCTGGAGCAATTTTAGGGACAAGCGCTGTTGCAAATGTCCACCTTTAAAGTATGAACATGATTTATCCACACAAAAACCCACCCACCCACACACTTTAGTCAAAATCTTCAGACACAATAAATTACACAATAAATCTTGATGCATAGAAAAAAAGCTGTCAGGAAAGTGATCCTTTGGGTTTGCAAAGAGAGGTCACAGGTCACTGAAATATAACTTCTGCCCACCCAGACTTTCTGTAAAACAAAGTTTACATATAATCATTTTGTTTGTTTATTTTACCTACAATGACTAAATTAATTCTGTGCCTTATATTATTGATAATTAATGCATGGTAGCGGACACTGCAGTTACCCTCATAGATCCATTGTCATGAGTATAAAACTGAAAACAGAATTGGTAATTAAACCAAATTATATTTAAATTGCATTACATTATTTGGATTAACGTTACACGTAAAAAATAAAAATAGATAACATTTTAAAAATATAAGAGCAGGTTTTGAAACATTGACCAGCTTTGTTACAGTCCAGCATAATTGGTTAGGAGTTTTAACTAAGACTCATTCTTATGGAACACTGTACTAAATCTATTATTAGTTATTGATCGCTCAAATATCAATAATAATAATAATAATAATAATAATTCTTTACATTTATATAGCGCTTTTCTAGACACTCAAAGCGCTTACATAGTCAAGGGGTATCTCCTCATCCACCACCAGTGTGCAGCATCCACCTGGATGATGCGACGGCAGCCATAGTGCGCCAGAACGCCCACCACACACCAGCTTACTGGTGGAGAAGAGACAGAGTGATGAAGCCAATCAGCGGATATGGGGATTGTTAGGAGGCCATGATGGTCAGAGGCCAATGGGCGAATTTAGCCAGGATGCCGAGGTCACACCTCTACTCTTTACGAAAGACATCCTAGGATTTTTAATGACCACAGAGAGTCAGGACCTCGGTTTAACGTCTCATCCGAAGGACGGTGCTTGTTGACAGTATAGTGTCCCCATCACTACACTGGGGCGCTAGGACCCACACAGACCACAGGGTGAGCACCCCCTGCTGGCCTCACTAGCACCTCTTCAATGCAGTTATAATACATACATATTTTACGTAACGTTAGTCACAATGTTTCAGTGTCCATTATCTGCAGCGTAGATTCTATAAATGTATTGCTGATGTATTTAGCAAAAACAGATATGCTGAGTCAAGGAAAAAAGTTGAGAGGAACAGCGGTGTATCTGAATGAGCATTTAATGCAGAAAATGGCAAATATTGCAAGAGAAGCCCGCTCCCTGCGACATGGACAAGAAATTGTAAGGTATTTATTTAACTTAATGGGTCAAATCCGGAACAAGCTAAAGTTGTGATGTTAAGAGATCTATAACAATTTAAATAATGAGACATATTCCCTTTTGCATTTTCAATACACCTCAAGATATGCCGATGTTAAACCCTGTGGGAATTAATATAATCTTGTCAAAATGGGAATTGTGGTCAGATCAATGTATTTATCTTGTTGTTGGACTGGGCCTGTATGATTTTATTAGAATGTCTATTCGATCCAATTGCTCACACTTTCGATCATGGTCCCAAATGTTGATATAAACAGTGACAAAATATTTTATATGGAAACTTTCTTTGCACATAATATACTAGTGCCTAGGGAATGTCACTACTTTACAACACAAGAGTTTAATGGGACTACACAAAGGTTTTCTGATGACGCATTTTCCATCATAAACTTTAATAGCCAAAGTTTGAAATGTAAATTATCAAAGATTAACAACTTTCTTAGCAATTTAAAATGGACATTTAAAGTGATTGCTGTAACAGAAACCTGGTTGAAGGAAATGCAAGTTGACAGTGTACAGATCAACGTTTACAACATGTTTTATGTAAACAGGATGTGGAGGGGTGGAGGAAGTGTTGCCCTCTATGTTGATGCTAAACTTAAATTTAAAGTTGTTGAGCACAAAACTATAGCTGTGACTGATTTGATGGAAGCATTAACTATAGAAATCATAAATGACAAAGGAAAAAATGTGTTAATCACTTGTGTTTATAGACCACCTGGGCCTGCTACTGATTTGTTTACAGAAAAAATTATAGAAATGTTTGAGGATGTAAAGAACAAACAAAGTAATTGTATGTGGTGATTTCAATATAGATTTGGGTAGCAAAATAGCAACTAACGACTTTAAGAATTATATGGAAATAGCAGGTTTATGCCAAATGATAACTAAACCAACCAGAATCACAACTCATAGTGCTAGGATTATTGATAATATATATACAAATATACACGGTGAAAATATAAATGGTATTTTCATGACAGATGTGAGTGATCATCTCCCTGTATTTATTATTTATGACAATTTCTGTATTAATACTATGCAAGATAAATCTCTCGTTGTCATAAGGGATAAGTCTAGTAAAGCTATTGAGAATTTTAAAGAAGATCTTAAGAGACAAAATTGGGATCAAGTATATACGAATGACTTAAATAATGCTTATAATGCTTTCATGACTACACTAATTCATTCATATGATAAAAATTGTAAACAAATCAAAATTCGTGCTCAAACTGCGAAAAAATCCTTTGATAACCCTTGGATGACAAATGGGTTGAAAAAATTATCTGTATAGAATGTTTCTTAAAAAAAGAACAGAAGATGCAGAACGCAGGAATACAAATTTAAAAACAAACTTGTATTAAATATAAGAAAACAAAAAAAGGATTATTACACCAATCTGATAAAAGTAAAGGCAGTATAAAAAACACATGGGGTGTAATAACTAAAGTCTTGCATAAAGGCAGGGCCAAAATTATTACTCCTGATTTTATAACCAAGAACAACTCTGATAAATATGTGACAGAAGAAATTGCAAACAAATTCAATAATTATTTTGCAAACATTGGCTCCAATTTAGTACAATACATCCCAGATGAAAACATTGATGGTAGTATTATTCCACATAGTGTAAACAGTATTTTCCTTGAGAGGGTACAAGCGAGTGAAATTTTGAAAATTGTGTATGAATTTGCAAATAAAAAGTCAAATGATTATACAGATATGAATATGTCACTGATAAATTAAATTATTGACGTTATTGTTGAGCCTTTTACTTACGTTTGTAATTTGTCATTCACTACAGGGAAATTTCCAGAATGTATGAAAATAGCCAAAATGGTTCCACTTTTCAAAAAAGGAAATAAAAATGATATATATTATATTATAGACCCATATCCCTGTTACCACAATTATGTAAAATTTTAGAAAAATTATTTGTGTTTAGATTTAAAAAAAATTTGGATAAAAATGAGTTGTGAAATAATAGTCAATATGGATTTCGCTCAAATCATTCAACTGCAACAGCGATTTTGGAACTGGTAGAAGAAATAACCAATGCTATGGATAAGAAACATGTTACTGTAAGTGTCTTCGTGGACTTGAAAAAAGCGTTCGATACCTTAGACCACGAAATATTATTGAGTAAATTATATAAATATGGTATAAGAGGCATAACTCATCAGTGGGTCAAAAGCCATTTAAAAGAAAGAGAGCAATTTGTTGAAATTAACAACACAATCAAAAAATTGTCCAATAACTTGTGGTGTACCCCAGGGATCGGTACTATAAATGTGCCTTAATTTTGTTATATAATTCATTGATTGTTCCACATCTGACCTATTGCATTGAAGCATGGGGAAGTGCAAACAAGACTTATATTGAACCAGTTTTTTTATTACAAAAACGTGCCATTCACGTTGTAAATGGAAGTGAATATAGGGCCCACACAAATCCAATATTTATACAGTTAAAAATCTTAAAATTCAATGACTTATTCGAATATAGCCTTCTAAAAATAATGTATAAAGCTCATTTGAAAATATTACCTGACAAACTGCAAAATAGATTCATCAAGAGAGTTAGTAGATTCAATTTAAGAGGAACTGAAGTCTTTCAGAAACCTGAGTTCAGAACAAAATGAAAGGAAAGATGTGTCTCAATACAAGGTGTCCTAAATAGCGGAATTAAAACTTCAATATCGTTTTTTGTTTATAAGAAGAGTGTAAAAGCATTACTAATGAAGAAATATTATGCTTCTATTGAGCAGGAAAATGTGACATTTGATTTATGACTATGTATATGTGCTGCAAAGTAGACGTGTGTTGTAAGCGCAACTCTTTGGAACTGTAATTTAACTTATGTTGATACGGGGCAGATATTATAAGTTTATCTTCTTTCTGCTCCTTTTCATTTCTTTTTTTTTTTTTAAAGAATTAAATAAAATATGAAATGAATGAAATGCTGCCTTCACGTGCTTTTGGAATAATGAGTTTTTAAATATGAGTTTTGAAGGTACATAGCACATGTCCTCCAATTTTCAAACTTGAATGCAATGAGCTCGTAATCACAATTTATTTACGTCAAGACTAAAACATCAACCGCCAATATTGTACTTTTTCTCAACGTGTAATACGATATACAAGTCTAAAAACTGTTTAACTAACTTACCCCTTCAAACTCATCTGTCTTGGCGCTGAAAAGCATAGAGAAGTTGTCGTGGTCTTATTGGTTTTGGTGATTCGCACATTTCGCAGCGCACATTACCGCCATGGCATTAAATAAATCAATCAAAAGATATGGAGGTTTGTACAGCCCACTTGGAGCTGAAGTCCCACCCATTTGGAGCTGGCTCCGACCTCCGTTTACCAATCTCAAAAAAAGTCGACAAGTGCCAACACTGCCTCTCGGGGCTTGTGGGAGGACACAGTTTAAATAAAGCACAAGAGAGCTGCAAGACAGGTACCGCTTGTTTATTGTTTCCTAACTTGTTTGTAACTTTTATCAAAAAATAGCCTAGTTGAAGCAATATGCCCAAATGCTTATTAGAACCAAAGCTTATTGACTTTTTTTTTTTTTTTTTTTTTTTTTTTTGCGTCTCGGTAGCGTTATGCCACACGTTTAAAATTACTAAACGCAATAAATAACTTTAATACACTGTAAAGATGAATAAGTGAAACTATCACTTTTAGAACGAGTAGTTTACCAGTTAATTACCTGCAAAAAAAAAAAAAAACTTCAAAACTCGTCCAAGCGCTAAAGTAAAGGTCTCCGCAGAGCATTCTCATAGAATTTCCCGGAAGCTTGCCAAGAACTTCGTCTTTTGTTGTCATAGACAGTAAAAGGTTGGTGTCGACATTGTTTTATCGTTCTTGATGTGAATGGGCCTGAATATAAGACTTTGGATTTTCGTCTGCATGACTATAAGCAGGTTTGTATACGCCGAAGTTTGATGAGTAGCTACAATGTAGGCTTTGTAAAAGAAAAAAAAAAATTATAATAATAAATATTATTTGTTTATATATATATATATATATATATATATATATATATATATATATATATATGTTGCTTTATGTTTAGCTACACAAAGTAAATCAAGTCCGGTTGTGTTTGGGATTATTAAAAGTGCATACTACATGATTTTATTAAATGTACAAAAAAAAACATGAAGTCAAACCTAACTTATTGTTTATCTGATCTTATCTTTCGGTCTCTTCCAGCTATTTTAGCTGTACAATACAGTTTTGCTGCTTTGCAAACTGCTGTTTCTTGTCATGTTATTTCAATGTATTCTTGATGAACGTTGCTTTGTAGTGCAAAACAGTTTTACTATGCATTTACTGGATTCCTGGATGGAGTTTTAAAAAATGTTAGATTATTATTATCCACATAGGTCAGGGGCCGGACAAGTGCGTTAAATGCGTTAATAATTTGAATGCTTATTTTCTCCATAATTAATAAATCTAATTAACACGTTAAATTAAGAGCCCTAGTTTATATATATATATATATATATATATATTAGTGCTGTCAATCGATTAAAAAAAATTAACTAATTAATCGCACATTTTTTTTAAATTAATCGCGATTAATCGCGATTAATCGCAATTAAAAGACTGAAACTTTTTGGATATGTAAATGTAAAATGTAAATAATTAATGTAAACTCAAGACAAAGAAACTATTTAAATTCAAAATATGATTGTTTATTGGAATTTTTGTTTAACTTGTAACAGATTTTCTCATGTAAACAACATACCTGCAATAAACCATCAATATCCTCCAAATTAACTGTTGGCTTGAAAGCCATATTTATTACAGAAATAAAAACACAGGCATGTAAGTACCATTTGAATTTCAAAACAATCAATGCCAATAAAAAACAAAAATGATTTCCATGTTGAATTCTAAGTGGACTGCAAAAAAATTCCAAAGTATAGTCATTGCCAGTGCTTTAAGTGGGCCAGTACGCACAGGTACTCAGTACCGCCACTTCCAAATATAGCTCTTGAGCGTACCGCCACCTCTCCGTGCGCCCAGAACGTGCTTGTAGCGTACCGGTACGCTCATTTGGACATCTGTTTTAATAGAGGTTTTAATCTTTTACCTGCACTGCCGATTTTCAGAGCGCCCTTCACAATGCAAGCTTCCTAATTCATCCCACCGAGAGCAGAAACTACATTACCCATTCACCCTTAAGTTATACAAGTGAATAGCGCATGTGTCGCTTTTCCCACTGTTAAGTGTCAACAACTCAACGTGGCCGGAGAAGGTGTGTGAAACTCGTTGTGAGTTATACTAAAGCAAAATCTTGAGTATTTATTGTCTGATAAACATTAAAAACTGTCTGCGGAGGTTGAGTCGTCCTGCAGCCCCCGCTGGCTGTTCATTGGCTGCAGCATCTTTTTTCTAAGTTCTAAAAAAATACCGTAGACGGCAAGGCACAAATTTAGATATTCATTTATCTAATTAATCTATAGCCTATGCACAAAGACAATATGATCTTTTTGTCCCCTTTTTGTTTTAAAGCTTGATGAAGAGAGAGAGCGCAAGTTGCTGCAGCTGAGGAGGACAGTGATGCGCGCGTACAGGAGTGATTGACAGTTCGCGGCACTGTGTACAAAAAATACTCCGCTACACAATTATTTCGTTATTTTCGTTTAAGCTTATTAACGTTAGCGTTACAGAAAGGTCTGATTTACGCACTGTTACAGTCATTGTTTTTTTTTTTTTTAAACAATGACATTTGAGTTCATGATTTTAATGTTGCTGTTTCTTGTGGCAGACTAAATGAAGAGTAATGTTTCTTGTGGCAGACTGAAGAGTAATCCGAGTTTTATACTGAAACTTTCCGTCTAAAAGTCCTTCCTTGGTCTTATCCATATTTCTTTGCACGTTGAACACACATAGGCCACAACTGGAAATAAAAAAAACTGCAACCGCTTTAATTGCGTTATTTTATTTTAACGCGTTAAATATTTCAAATTAATCGAATGCGTTAACGCGCTAATTTTGACAGCACTAATATATATATATATATATATATATATATATATATATATATATATATATATATATATATATATATAACAGACTTTAAAGTTATGTCCCATCTGAACTCAATCCCATAGTAACCATTATATGGCCATAATAATTTAGACTCTGCTCACATGTTTGATGTAATATTTCCACTTAAACTTTGACAAGCATCATATATAAGAAATTCCACCCACATTTAGAACAGAAAGGCCATGTTGGCCATGCAGATATGTTGACCCAGAAACAAGGGGACACCAGGAGAGAGAAACATTTTCACAGAAGTTGCATATATAACACAAAAACAGAAGCACATTGCATATAAACTTGTCGCAGTACAAAGAAAAACAATCACGTCAAAATAAAATACAATACATTTTATTTAATTTTTTTTAATAAATAAAATATATAAATAAGATAATTTTAATTAAATTATAATAATATTAATAATAGTAAAATAAAATAAACACAACAAATGCAAAAGCATAATATGATAGATTATTTCTTATGTCAAGTCAGCTTTATTTATATAGCACATTCAACAATGGAGATTATTTCAAAGCAGCTTTACTGCATTAAATTTAAAAAAAAAGGGGGGTGTCAATGGAACAGGACAATAGTAAACACTAAATTTTCAGTTAAAGGCAGTTCATCCTTGAATTCAGTGATGTCATCATCCAGCTCAGTTCAGTTTAAATAGTATACAGTACGTGCAATCAAGTCAATGATATTGCTGGAAATTAATTGTCCCCAATTTAGCAAGCCAGAGGTGACAGTGGCAAGGAAATAAAACTCCATCAGTGACAGAATGGAGAAAGAAACCAGGCTCAGTCGAGGGGCCACCTCTCCTCTGACCAGACGAAACCAGCAGTTCAGTTCCAAGCTGCAACAAAGTCCGATTGTGCAGAGGACTCATCTGGTTCCTGGGGTCTTTTCCCGATGGCCGTCTAGGAGACAAGGTCTTCACTGGGGATCTGTCTCTGGGGCTCATCTAGTTGTCCTGATCACTTCTGACATTCAGGGCAACAGTAACTAAACCACATAAAAACTGCAACCGCTTTAATTGCGTTATTTTATTTTAACGCGTTAAATATTTCAAATTAATCGAATGCGTTAACGCGCTAATTTTGACAGCACTAATATATATATATATATATATATATATATATATATATATATATATATATATATATATATATATATATAACAGACTTTAAAGTTATGTCCCATCTGAACTCAATCCCATAGTAACCATTATATGGCCATAATAATTTAGACTCTGCTCACATGTTTGATGTAATATTTCCACTTAAACTTTGACAAGCATCATATATAAGAAATTCCACCCACATTTAGAACAGAAAGGCCATGTTGGCCATGCAGATATGTTGACCCAGAAACAAGGGGACACCAGGAGAGAGAAACATTTTCACAGAAGTTGCATATATAACACAAAAACAGAAGCACATTGCATATAAACTTGTCGCAGTACAAAGAAAAACAATCACGTCAAAATAAAATACAATACATTTTATTTAATTTTTTTTAATAAATAAAATATATAAATAAGATAATTTTAATTAAATTATAATAATATTAATAATAGTAAAATAAAATAAACACAACAAATGCAAAAGCATAATATGATAGATTATTTCTTATGTCAAGTCAGCTTTATTTATATAGCACATTCAACAATGGAGATTATTTCAAAGCAGCTTTACTGCATTAAATTTAAAAAAAAAGGGGGGTGTCAATGGAACAGGACAATAGTAAACACTAAATTTTCAGTTAAAGGCAGTTCATCCTTGAATTCAGTGATGTCATCATCCAGCTCAGTTCAGTTTAAATAGTATACAGTACGTGCAATCAAGTCAATGATATTGCTGGAAATTAATTGTCCCCAATTTAGCAAGCCAGAGGTGACAGTGGCAAGGAAATAAAACTCCATCAGTGACAGAATGGAGAAAGAAACCAGGCTCAGTCGAGGGGCCACCTCTCCTCTGACCAGACGAAACCAGCAGTTCAGTTCCAAGCTGCAACAAAGTCCGATTGTGCAGAGGACTCATCTGGTTCCTGGGGTCTTTTCCCGATGGCCGTCTAGGAGACAAGGTCTTCACTGGGGATCTGTCTCTGGGGCTCATCTAGTTGTCCTGATCACTTCTGACATTCAGGGCAACAGTAACTAAACCACATATAGGTGTATGAACACAACGCTTACTAGAGTTAGTATTCCTGCACCTAGGTAAACTATAATTACGGCAGATGGAAGAGGACTGAAATACTGAAGGAGTGGGTTTTCTGGATCATTTAAATGTTCCATATAATGTTACCAGATTATATGTGCTTTCCAAATCATAGCTAAAGTGATTTCTTTGGAGGTTTGATATGTGCCTAATGATGAGGGTCATTTAAAATGGAAAGTATATTCCAAGTTGAAACGTTACCAAATCCACAGAATGACTCTATTGCAATTGACCAATCATAAGCTAACATCCAGGATCAACACTGCTCTATTACCGCACAGTACGGTTAAATTAATTTACAGTTAGCCAGTTTAATATGGAGAGGCACTGACATGTAGACCTTCATTTATATGTTTTTGACCTACACTGGACTGGACATAACGTAGCTCTTTAGGTCTGTATGTTAGCATGGACTCATTAACTTTAACATTAACTAGTTTTAGCCAGAGATACTTTGCTGAATCAAAAGATGACATTAACATACTGCTTGAGCAGATGACAAATTAATGCGAGTATGAAATCTAAAAAATGAAACGTTTTTGTCTTCATTGGGATTGGGGTTGAATGCTTATGGTAATTTTGCCCTGTTTTGGTTGGGTTTAGGAAAACATTATAAAACTGATGCAAGGTTCAGATCTTCCCATGGTTATCTTTGGTGCAGAAACCTTAAGATGTCAAGAGTTTTGCACCCCGTTTAACTGATACTTAACTGACGTGGCTCATTTGCATTCAAGGGGAAGTGTTTACCGATAGGTCAATTCATCATTCTACTCATTATTTTACAGCGGTTAATGATCTGGAGGTCTTGCACATTACCAGAAAACAGCTTGTTACCCCCATTGAAAAATAAGGTGGATACAAGACCAAGGTAGACAAGATGGTATCTGTTCCAGAGCAACTTCTAGAAGCAGCGGATGAGTTGGATAAAAACAAGACTTCAGTCAGTGTTGATTTGAATGCTAAAGCAGGTGCAACTGTAATCGCTCCTGTACTCACTAAAAATGTCATTCAAGGCCCAGTAAATATCAGCTTCTACTCTGGTGCTGTCGGTAAGATCATACCACTGTAGTTAACTGTGGTTAACATCAGAGTTTCCAAATTTGCTTATTATCATCCAGTCCAGGCTTTTTTCCTTTATTTACTTTATAGATTTCGACAGTCACATGATTTATTTTTCCACTATATACAGTTTTCAGCACTATGTTTAATTTACATTATTTTGTTTTGTTTTTCAACAAATTGTTTTATTTTTCAACAAATTCAACAAATATATATATTTCACCAAATTCCCCAAGGGTCATTTATGTGGGATGTAATTTTTGAGACCAGGCTGCTTATTTCTCTAGCAAATGTGTTGTAATGTGTTGCAATAAGTTTGCAAGGTTTGAATAAATATGCTTTGCTAACACTTCAGTAGCTAAAAAAATTGGTTTAATACTTTATATGTGTATTTGTCTGGCTTTTTTTCTAATGCTTACTCAAAAGTTCCCAAAAATCCGCATGAAGGACAGCTGTCACAGAATCAAGGTACAAAACAATTGCCACTTCTTCATTCAGTTTATAATTGTATTACATCGTATTTAGATCCATGTTTAAATGGGGTTTTTTTTATTCTAGAGGATAACATCTTGCAAAAAATCCTGGAAAGTCACAAACAACACCTCAAGGCCAAAACGGAACGTGTGTTTGAGGGCAAAAAGGAGAACAAAACACACCTCAGCAAAGTGTATACTGAACTCTTCATCACTGAAGGGGGCATTACAGAAGTCTATGATGAACATGAGGTTCTGAAGTTTGACCAAGCCTTGAAAACTCCCAAATTTGAGGACACACCGATCGACTGCAATGACATATTCAGTTTACTGAAGCAAAAAGATGAGGGAAACATTGTGGTGACCAAAGGCATCGCTGGCATTGGAAAGATGTTCTCTGTGCACAAGTTCATTCTGGATTGGGCTGAAGGAAAAGCCAATCAGGATGTGGACTGTGTGTTTCTGCTGCCATTCAGAGAGATGAACTTGATTAAAGATGATAAAAAGATCAGTCTCCATGAGCTTCTGTTGGAATTTTATCCTGATTTGAATGATGTAGAAAACACCAAGTTTTATAAAAAATGCAAATTGGCATTTATCTTTGACGGACTTGACGAGAGTCGCCTTGAATTGAATTTTGATTGTAAATTAATAAAATCTGTCAATGCGCGTTCATCTGTTGGTGTTTTATTTACAAGCCTAGTTATAGGCAAACTGCTTCCGTCGGCTTTCATCTGGGTGATGTCACGACCAGCAGCAGCCAATCTGATCCCTTCTGAGTATGTAGGATTGTTAACGGAGGTGCGTGGATTCACCGACCAGCAGAAAGAAGAAAATTTTAGAAAACGGATCGTAGATGAAGCTCAGGCCTCCAAAATTATCTCACACATCAGGACGTCTCGAAGTCTCTATATCATGTGCCACATTCCCGTCTTCTGCTGGATCACAGCTACCGTTCTTCAGGATATTCTGGTCAAAAATGATTGACAAGACATTCCTTCAACCCTCACCGAAATGTACATCCATTTCCTTCTGATACAGATGAACATGAAGAACCAGAAGTATGAGAGAAAACAGGACAGAGATCGCACAAAGCTTTTGAGTTCAAACAAAGACATGATCTTCAAGTTGGCTAAACTGGCATTTGAACAGCTGAAGGAGGATAATGTCATGTTCTATGAGAAGGATCTGAAAGCATGTGGCATCAATGAAAGTGTGGAGTCCACAGGATTGTGCACTGAAATCTTCAAGAAGGACTCTGTTTTGCATGAGATGAAGGTGTATTACTTCATACATTTGAGTGTGCAGGAGTTCCTGGCCGCATTGCATGTGTTCCTCTGCTATTTGAAGCAGGACAAGGATGAGCTGATTTTCTTCCTGGAGAATTCACGTCCTAATAAGAAAGAACTGCTGTATGTTCTGCTGAGGAAGGCGATCGATAAAGCAAAGGAGAGTGACCGAGGGCATTTCGATCTCTTTTTGCGGTTCTTGCTGGGTATTTCTCTTGAGTCCAATCAGAAACTCCTCATTGGCTTGCTGGACGAAACACTGAACAGTAAAAACTGCATCAATAAAACCATCCAATACATCAAGCAACTGCAAAACAATGACAAGTGCCCAAATAAATCCATCAACCACTTCTTCTGCATCCTGGAGCTGCAGGACAGAACCCTGTACCAACAAATCATGAAATATCTGAGGTCAGAGAGCGGCCAGCCAAAAGCAGTGTCCAACTCCAACTGCTCAGCGCTGGTATATGTGCTTCTGATGTCAGGTGAGGTGCTGGATAACTTTGACCCAAAGATGTTCAACAAAACATATGCAGGATGTAGGAGACTCGTCCCAGCTGTGAGATGCTGCAGAAAAGCCTTGTAAGTAAGAAAACACTTTTTTACAGCATATTCTGTTTATAATATCTTTTTATTTTTATACAGATTTCCCCAAAATACAGTTTTTATATTATTTCTCCAAATCCTGTTTTATTTTTTCAACACATTGTGTTTTTTTTTTTTTTTTTTTTTTTACCCAAAACTTCTTTAAACATATTCGGTTTTATTTCTCAACATACTCTATCCAATGCAATTTGAGTAATCCAATATTTGGATTCCAACATTTATATGCAGTAATTCACATTATTATTATTATTATTATTATTATTATTATTAAATTTTTTCTGATCTGTTTTTGAAACTATGTAGAGGTGAACTCTTCATGACTAGCCAACATTTTCCCATCTTTCCAGGTTTTCAGACTGTGGATTGACAACAGTGCTGTGAAACAGTGGCTGTGGCTCTTCAGCTAGAAGACTGTCCTCTGAGCGAACTGGACCTGAGTTACAATTACAGCATAGAGGCAGGGGTGAAGATGCTTTCTGCTGGACTGAAGAGCCCACACTGTCACCAGGTCATTAGCATTTCCATATCTATGTGAACATGCTGTCTGAAATGTAATGCTGATATTGTATTTGTTCAGGTTGGCCTGGTGTCATTTCAACCAGGAGAGCTGTATGGAGCTGGTCTCTGCTCTCAAGAATATCTCACATCGTCTAAGAGAGCTCGACCTCAGTGGCAATGAACTGCAGGACTCTGGGCTCCTTAAGCTCCTAAATGAGATGGAAAATATAGAGAGAAAACTTCAGGTTCTGAGGAAAGTATTGATGATGCTTGGCATTTAGCACACTGTATGAGGCATACGATTGCTAAAAGACTGTTATGACATGTTTTCCTGCAGGCTGAGCTGGTGTAACCTAACTTCAAAGAGTTGTGAGCACCTTTCTTTGATCCTCAGCTCAGATTCGCCCCTGACAGAGTTGGATCTGAGTAACAATGACCTGCAGAATTCAGGAGTGAAGATGCTCTCTGATGGACTCAAAAATCAAAACTGTCAGCTGGAGATACTGAGGTAAAACTAGGAGCTTTAGTTTATTTATTTGACAAATTGATTCTCATTCGTTTTTTTTTTTCAATCTGCAGGTTGTCTGGTTGTATGGTGACAGAGGAAGGCTGTGGTTATTTGTCTTCAGCTTTGAGTTCAAACCCCTCACACCTGAGAGAGCTGGATCTGAGCTACAATCACCCAGGACTATCAGGAGTCCAGCTGCTCAAACACAAACTGGAGGATCCAAAATATAAACTGCAGATAGTCAAGTATGTCTTTTGAGTCAATGATGTGGCATTCATTTTTTGATAGGTCTTGTGTATGCAGACAATGACTTAAATAATCCCTTATGATTCAGTGTCTTCTTTTTAAATTTGTCAGTATTTTGGTGGTCCACAGGTTAAAGAAGAATGGCTCAATAAAAAGCTTTTTAATAAAATCTAGCTGTAAAATCTTTTGAATTAAGACAAAACATCAGTCATGGGGTCACTGTTGTTTAAGTAACAGACAAGAATCAATTATACATTTCTGCTGCTACTTCTTTTATTATAGTTCATTAATAACCTGTAAATCAAACTCTTTACCTTTTGTTTTTATTTGCTTTCATTATCATAACCTTTTCTTACTTTGCTCTTCTTCTTCATTCATTTCTACAGAACTGAGCCTATGGGTAAACACTTCATTAAAGCAGGGATTAAGAAGTGTAAGTTTCTTACTCTGTTATCTCTCTCTGTCTCCCTCTGAGGCACTAACGGATGTGTTTTCTGTCTCACAGATGCATGCAATCTCACGCTGGATCCAAACACAACTCATGTTCAGTTGTGTCTCTCCAATGGAGACAGAACAGCAACATGTGTAATGCAGAGGCAGCCATATCCAGATCATCCAGAGAGATTTGAATCTTTCCAACAGGTGCTGTCTAGAGAGAGCCTGTCCGGCCACTGTTACTGGGAGGCTGAATGGACGGGTCCGGAGGGGACAGTCGGGGTGACCTACAAAAACATCCTGAGGAAAAATGATGATCTTTGTACACTAGAGGCCACCGGTCAGCTTGGAAGCAATCGTGTGTCATGGAAAATTACCTTTGCAGGTATTCCAAGTGTTTCTCACGCTGACGAAGAAATTTATATAAAAGCTTCATCCTCTTGTTCCTCTAAAAGAGTTGGTGTGTTTGTGGACACAGCGGCTGGTGTTTTGTCCTTCTACAGCGTCTCTGACACACTCACACACTTGTACACCTTCCTTGAGGCTTTTAAAGATCCTCTCTATGCAGCATTCAGGGTGGACAGTGACTCTGTGTCCTTTTGCCAGATGTAACCTGCAAGCCTCTTTATCCTAACATTATACACATTTATTGCCACTTTTTTTGCTCTGTGTGTCAACATAAATGATAATCTGAATTTAAGCAGGTAAAATGCAAAGGATTTTACATTTTACTGTAAATAACAACCAAACCACATTTTAGAAATGACTTGATGATTTGCCTTTTTAAAGTGATAGTTCACTTTCAAATTACATTTTGGTATGTTTTAGCTTACCTCAAGGACATCCAAGATGTAGGTGTCTTTGTTTCGCTGCATTTTCCATTTTGATATTTTTAGTTTAAACCGTTCTTGTCTGTGACTCATATAATGGAGGTCTATGGTCACCACCTCAAAGAGCATGCATCATCGTAAGTACACATTGATGACCTAAGACAGTGTTTCTCAAACTTTTTCAGCCCAAGGACCACTTTATCTCCCATTTTTTTTCTGAGGACCACCTAACAGAATCCCACTCTAACACTCCCCCAAAAACCAACAAAATAGGAAGGATAAGCTACATTTAAGTTTAATATGCGACTGTTTCAAGTCAAAAACTAATTATTCAAACACAAATATTATACACAAATAATATGATCAGAAATTATTATATTAATTTGTATTTAATTTGAAAAAGTAAATGCGAAATGAGTTGCAGCTTAATATGAACAACAAACTGCACATGTGAAAAAAAAACTGCAATTAAACACTGCAACTTAAACACAGCCTAGGTCCCACTTAATGCCATTCCATTAGTTTAAAACTGAGGTGGTGGGTATAGGAAGTCTATGGTTGTAACTATGATAACAATAAAATGCTGAAAAAAATGTTCCCCTCAATGTCCACCAATATCACTGAAATTACTGGGATTTTACACATGAAAAAAGAGGAGAGTTTTAGGTCATCTTTTCGCGGACCACTAGGGGGCAATGGCGGACTGTTAGAAAACGAACAGTGTTTATATTGTTTTTACCTCTTGTACACACAACTGATCTGAGGACGCGAGTGCTTCCTGATGTGACGTGTGCGCGTGCTCTGGCTTAGTCTGCGCAAGCGTGGAAAGTGCCGGAAGTGATCTCTCGCAGATGAACGTCACTCATTGTTTACTGTTTACCACACGATAAGCCACCAATCTGCACTGTCAGAAATATAATGCAGTAATTGTAATTAAGTAATTTGTTTATAATGCACCCTATAATCTTTGCGACTATAATAAAAATACAACACATTACTCACTCTATTGACAGCGTGCCATTGGGTCCCTCTGGCCTTGGACGTCGCCTCCAGTACATGGCAAACAAAACACAACGTGCAAAACACTGCGTCTCAACAGCAGAGAAACCTCAGGATCTTCAGTCAGGCAGATGTGTGATGGGATACTGTCAATGTCCTCATCTTATTCTTGTAGTTGTGGCATTTCTATGTTCCATTCGTGACAACATATGCTCTCCACTTCTGTTGGCATCTCACAACACTTACTACTAAAACACCATCAATTTTGAAGAGATCTCTGTCTCTCTGAGGCTTGAAGACCTGCTGCTGCAGCGGATGCATCGCTCCTGAGTACTTAATAAATATGGTTGTGAAAAAAATTAAACGTTGTCTGTTGATATATTGAAATCGTCTTCCATTGCAATTTCCTGCACGTCTAAATATGTTTAGATCTTCACAGTGAAAGGTAACACTTCCGAAATCTCTGTGTAAACCATAGACAGTAAGTGTAAACAATGAGTGATGTACACGATCACTTCTGGGGCTTTCCATGCTTGCGCAAAAATGTACATGTGCAGACATTGGCGTCAGTCAAGATCACTGCAGAGACACAATGATCATTGAACAGTCTTGGTATACCAAGAGTAGGGTGACCATATGAACCATTTTCCCAGGACGCATCCTTGCCAGGATTTCTATATTGCCTAAATCATCCAAAGTAGTTTGACCAATAACGTGCAAGTATTGTACATAATCGACCAATCGTGGCTTGTGAGAAGGTGAGATCTACAGAGATCAATCAAAGCAGTGTTGCCAGACGTACCATAATTATCGTATTTGTACGATAATTTTACCTCTGTACGATCAATACTGAAAAAAATCCCTTAATGTACGATCATGTCAGAATTTTATGAAAAGGTCGTGTCAAAATGTTGTTGGTTTAGAATAGATAAATAACTCTTTTGACTCGTGTACAATCATTTTCTTCCAAATACGATAATTTTGAACTTCTGCTGAAATATGAGTTTATCACCACTCGATCTGTGTGCAGCTGCTGCTCTCTCTCGCTCTCTCTCTCTCTCTCTCTCTCTCTCTCTCTCTCGTGTGCACATGCGTGAGTGTTTGTGGAGTGAGTCTGAGCTTTCTATTTGATTGTTAGCGTGAGTTTTTGGTTGCAGAACCACAAATAAGCAGGTTTAAAGTGATCTTTTTCTCTTCCTTTCCATCTTGGGAGTTTGGTAGTTTTTGTTTTCACTTTAGTCTTGGGGAAAGTGCACTCCGGGCCGAATGCACCTGCTCAGTTCAGAAAGCATGTCGGCCCCGTATTCACGATTGCTAAATACACTCACGAGGCGTCAAGCTGTTAAGGTGGCGTTCGCAGTGAGTGTACAGAACTGATGTCTTGCTATAAAAGTTGTTGGTTATGAAGTATTCTGTCAGCAACAAAAATGAACAATGCTACAGGGATTTTTTTACATACCTTAAACAAAGCTAATGAGCTGGTTGAGTGGGGAATTGTTGTGGATGGTCTCTTTACATCTCTCCTCCCTCTGTCAATGCCATCTAGAAAAGTTAAACTGTCTAATGTTCCTCCGTTTATTAGCGACGAGTTGTTGTCACAGTCTCTTTCCTGGTATGGCAAATTGGTTTCTCCGATTTAAAAAAATCCCCATTGGACGTGAATCCCCATTGTTGAAACACGTTCTTTATTTTGGACAATTTGCTTGCATGGTTGCAAATGACAGCACTGAATTGGATCTCACGTGTAAGTATCGTATTGATGATTTTGACTATGTTTTCTATGCGGCAACAGGGAACATTAAGTGTTCTGTTGCAATACTGTTGGGCACTTAATCCAAGATTGTCCTGAAAAAGAGATACACCAGCTACACAAAACACAATCGACACAGCTGGTCTTGCCGAGACTGCACAGCTGGCGGTAGATAAAGCTGTGGCGGAGGCGATCGTGGCAGAACTGGCCGAGCCTGAAGTAGTTTTGGAGGAGCCGCAAAAAGTTGAGCCACAGTTAATCGTGGAGGGGGAATGTGTTACTAAAGAAACAAACAACCTGGAGAACACTAAGTGTGTTGATGATAAGATTGTTCTGAAAGACCTGACAGCCTCTAATTCAGACAATTTTGAGGAAGATGAGCAGCCTGTAATAGATGTTGTGTGTGAGAATGCTGACTTCGATTTAGAGGCAAAGAGTACACTGTTTAAAGCACCACGCAAACAAAAGAACAGTGTTAATACTTGTGATTCGGGATTTGGAAAGAAAATGGAAACAGAATGTGAAGGGCAGTGTGATATAGAAAGTGACAGTGAATCGGATTGAAGGGTCTCCCTTTCGCAGAGTTAAGGGGTGAGTCATAGTTATGAATTGGAAGACATCAAACTGTTTCTCAAAACAACTTAAAACAGTAGAGGGGTATGAGTCAATGAATATTCTCCTGACATTAAGCAATTCGTTGAGAGAACACGGTGTTTGATGACTGAAGGATTGTTTACCGATAAATCTATTGGTCAAAAATATTAGTGAGAAAACTTAATACTGAAATGAGTGATGGAGCTGAAAAAAGCTAATTTAATTAAGCTTAGAGGTTTTTTTTCTTATTTTTTATGGACGAGGTCAGCGTTGCATCCATAAATATAAATGGTGCAAGAGACGTGAGAAAAAGAGCAATACTATATGAGGTTTTTAAGCAGAAAAAAATAGATATTATCTCTGTTCTGAATTATCTCTTTTCTAAGTCATAATACTACTTTAAGTGGAGGAGTTGCTGTTTTATTTTCCAAAAGTTTCAAACCAGTGTCTTATGATATTGATGAAATTATAAAAGGTAGACTTTTGAAGGTTGAAGCTTTATTTGAAAATCATGCCTTTGTTTTTAATTGTGTCTATGCTCCCACCTCAGGAGTTGAAAAATGTTGTTTTTGAATAACCTCAATTTAATTCTACAAAATTGTAGTGGTGAAGAGTTTTTATTTCTGGGAGGAGATTTTAATTTCACTGAACAAAATCTTGACAGGAATCATGGAGGCATTTCAATGGCAATATACTTGGTCTCATACTCGTGATAATGTTTTGTCCTTAGCGAGACTGGACAGGTTTTATACTTTTAAACATCAATGTAGTATTTTTGTAAGTGTTTTATGGTTCCTGTAAGTTTCTCTGATAACAGTATGGTGTGTTGTTCTTCTTCTTTGATTTCCATTAAACCAAAGAGTGCCTATTGGCATCTTAATATTTCCCTGTTGTGTGATAAGAATTTTGTTGTCGCTTTTTTAGGGAAACATTTAGAGCCACAAAAAATTATCTCCAGTCTTTGAGACAGTGGTGGGATTTTGGAAAAATACAAATTAAACAGCTTTGTCAACAGCACACTCGAAATATAACTGTACAGATGTCAATAGATATGAAAAACTTGGAGGCGTCAATAGTAAAGCTTCAGGAGTTAGATGATTTAACTGGGGAGAACAGCTGTTTCGAAGCTCTCTAAATAAAAAGGACTTAGTGACCTTGGTGGTATAAGGCACAAGGAGCTCTGTTTCAGTGCCTTTCTAGAACATTGACCAAATGGATGCTCCAACTAAATTTTTCTTCAATTTAGAAATAAAGACATAAATTCATGCGCTATGTTCTGAATCTGGCAATTTATTAACTGACCCTATTGATATAAAAAGGAGGGCTGTTTGTTTTTATGAAAAACTGTACAAGTGTGATTGTGACGTGGAGACTGATATAAACAATGTTTTTTTTAAAAAAAACATTTCTCAAGGGTGTCTGAAGAAGGCAACTTGAAACTCAGTAATGCCTTGAGCCTAGAGGAGTTGCACAAAGCCCTGATGAGTATGGAGTTGGGGAAGCCACAGGCACCGATGGTCTCCCAGTAGACTTTTATAAGTTGTTCTAGTCAGTGTTGGGGGAGGATCTCTAAAACGAGTCAATCTTTTGTTCGTTATCTGGCTCGGCTTCATCTTCAGTTATCTCCTCACAGCAGTTCAGTCAGTGTACTGTTTGAGTGCATGAATTACTCCGGGATATTGGTTTGTTTGAACTCAGAGGGAGTGTCAGCCACATTAAAAAAGTGAACAGCTTAAGTCGTTTGCGGATTAATGCGTATTGGAGACGTGAACCGTTTTAAACGATTCAGTTTGATTTGGTGAACTGGTTCAAGAAGATCCGGTTACTTCAAATGATTCGTTCGCGAACCGAATATCACTACACTGCAGATTTGAACTCTCTCACAACAGACACGGAAGAGAAAACAATGATGAATAAAGTCGTAGTTTTTGCTATTTTTGGACCAAAATTTATTTTCAATGCTTCAAAAAATTCTAACTGACCCTCTGATGTCACATGGACTACTTTGATGATGTTTTTCTTACCTTTCTGGACATGAACAGTATACTGTACACACAGCTTCAATGGAGGGACTGAGAGCTCTCGGACTAAATCTAAAATATCTTAAACTGTTTTCCGAAGATAAACGGAGGTCTCACAGGTTTGGAACGACATGAGGGTGAGTTATTAATGACATAATTTTGATTATTGGGTGAACTAACCCTTTAAACCTGAATGGAGAGTCCTGTATAAGCCACCGTTACCAAAGAGAATAGGAAAAATACAATGGAGAATCCTTCATGGCGCAATTGCTGTCAATGCTTTTGTTTCTGTTTTAAATCTTGAATTGAGTCCTGAATGTCCTTTTTGTTTTAAAAGAGAAACAGTTTTTCATGCTTTTATGGAGTGTTCTAGGTTAAATCCTTTATTAGGGGTATTAAGGAATCTTTTTGGTTGTTTTAATGAAACATTTTCAAAGAACATTTTTGTATTTGGTGCTAAATATGTGAAGAAAAAACGTTATGATTGTCAATTACTGGATTTTATTTTGGGTCAAGCTAAATTAGCTGTTTATACAAGTAGAAAGAATAGAATTGAACAGAAGTCTAGGCAAAATGTGGTGGCTTTGTTCTCAGCCCTTGTAAAGGCTAGAGTTTTGATCGATTTTAACTTTTATAAGGCAGTAGAGGATCATTTGTCTTTTGAACTGAAATGGTGTTGCAAAGGAGCATTTTGCTCAGTTTTTGAAGGTATTTTTTTTTTCACTTTTCCTGTGATTATGTATTATCCTTGTATTATTTGATTTATAATTTGTGCACTTGTTTATGGTCTATTTGTAATAAAGAGCTATTCAAAATTCAAAAATTCAATTCTCAATCTCCCTTTCTCTCTCTCTCTTTCTCTGTGCATGCTGGGTAGAAGTAGTTTGGGAGGGTGATCATGGTGAGAGGGAAAATTGAAAGTTTTTTTCCATACTACTTTTTTGGGAGGTTTTTTGGAAAACTTTCTATGTGTTTATTTTTGCAGGATTAGTACGTGTTCATGTGTGGTGGGCTGGTGTTGTCGTTGTGGGGACAGAGATGGCGTCATATGTGAGTGTGTGCAGTTACAATTTCAAATGTTCCACCATTCATTCCTGAAGCTGAAATTTAGTGTGAGCTGACACATTTTTGGAAAATCACCAGTGGAATTAGAATGGTTCCACTTGTCTGCAAAAATGTGAATTAAAAACATGTGCTGTTGTTTAGGCAACAAGTGTTTATGTTTTTAAATTCGCAAATGCTAAATTTGTTGTTTCGATGCATGTATGAAAGCAGGTTGTTTATGTTGTATGCGAGCACAGGTGAGATGTGCTGTTTTGAATGCGGGGCTGTTGGGCACGTAAGGTTATCTTGTCATTTTAGTGCTGTAGCAGGCCCGAGTGGGATTGAAACTGAAGTGCAAGAGAATTCACGTAGAAAGTAAATGATAGTCAATACTAACGATGTGAGAAATGAGAGATTCTTACTGAGGAAGTAACGAATAATGAGGACAGTTTTACTGAGAATGTAAGTAAGAATAAGGAGTTGTCTGATGAGAATGAGCAAACGGCTGAAAAGATGAAGTATAGATGTCTGATATAAAAGAGGTGTAAAGGATTAAACATCAGATAAGCAGGGAATGTGACTAAAAGATTCTGGAGATATTGAAGATCAAGGTGATGACAAGACTTCAGAAAAGGTATGGAAATTACGTGAGGATGAGATGAACAAGGTTGATGATGAGGATGGTGTTTTATGGTCCGATTTTAGGTCCGATTTAGACGTTCACAGAACCTCTTTACATGGTTAAAAACTAGTTCAAAAGTGTTCAGTGGAGATATTTTCAACATAATTTAAGGCTCATTTAGACATAATTTATACTGTTTCTGGAACAAATCAACACTCTCAGGATGCGTTAGATTTAGACTCTTAATTGTAATTTCAAAACACAGTGTTTGTCCTTAAATCAAGAAAATAAAATAATCTTTATAAAATAATGAAATAACTGATGATTGAGAATGTGGTAAAATCAACTGCAAATCAAAGACATTAAATCTCTGAAGATCTCAGCAGAGGGGGATCAAACATCTCCACAAACATCTTCACTAGCTTCATTCATTAGATTAACTTTATTTCTGACAGACATTTAGAGAAGCTCTTATTGAGAATTAACAGAGGTTTACATGATGATATCTGTTTCATTTGAAGTCACCATTGTGGTGAACAGTGTTTGGTTTAGTTGGGATCTTGGTACTCCATGTGTTAGCCTCTGTTGCAACTGTGTGTTTGTGAAACACTGTTGTTGCAGCAAAGAAAGTCAAAATTCAGAGAGCTCAGGAGGTATCAGCTCTTTATTGATGATGAAAACGTCATCACATAACAAGCATCTGAAGTCAAGAAGTTAGTTTTCTTTGTTGTTGTTTTTTCATATATAGCCCCCAAACCTTTGACTCTACAGTACAATCTCCAAGAGCAAAATACTTGCTTATTTTGAAGATGGACAAAATGCGTGTGTTTGAAATATTTTGAGTAAAAGCGTCATGTACTCACACCCATATAAATTTATCATATGCATCACAACCACAGTGACAATCAAAACAGCTTCATAGCACAAACTCATCCTTATTTTCCAGACATTTTTATTTTTATTGTCACCATTGATTTGATGCATATCCAAAATCTTGATGTCTGTGTGTGACAGCATGTTATGTTTTCTAAAATTAAGGAAATCTTTTTTTTTTCTACAATTTTACTACCCATGAAATACACAGGATAGTGGCAAATACTGGTGTGGAGTCAAGACAGGATAGTTTAATAATGATTATAAGAGATTTACCTGGAGAGATTTACCTGGATATTGAACATGGTAAGTCAGAATATACTGTATATTTGCATGTATGCTGTATGTAAATCATAATGAAACTAATATTTAGTCAAAAGAAATATAAGAGAGGTCTGTTTGCAAGTGTGTCAGTATTGTATGTGCTCAAAGACATAGAGAGGCAAGACAAAGTTAACCAAAGTATCCTCTGCAGATGGTGAAGAGTGAGTGTTCACACCACACACAACAAAAATACTGAACCACATCACTTCCTGCCACATGTACCCTATGTAATTGTCAGAGTTAAATCCAGTTACATGTGAGAGAGTCACTTTATCTGTCGACATTTAGCAATTCAAAAATACAGGTAAGTACAAGTTTTATGTTTTATTTAAAGCAGAATCTCATTGTAAAATCAGTTAATTAACAATTCATTTGAACAAACACTTCTGGTCACACATAGACCAATTTATTTCCACCACACACCAGACATCAGTGAAGGGTTAATAATGATGAAAGGCTCAACAAAAATTCAACAAAAAAAAAACATTTTCATGAGTGGAACAAAAATATGTCAGGACTTTTCAAGTAGGTATCGCTGCAGCCCGGAGACCTCCAAATGGGAGGAGCCTTTGCCGCAAGTGGGCTGGACTTCACGGAGACCTCCAAGTGGGAGGAACTTTTGCAGCAAGTGGGCTGGACTTTACAAATGGGCGGGGTTTAATTGGAACCCTCACATTGCCGGGGTGTGCGCGAATCAGGATGGCAGGAAGTAGGATAGCCTACTAATGATAAACAGATTTAGTGTTTTTCATTGTAGTTTAAGTTTTATTTATTACCAAGAGGTTGTAATATAATTTTGTGAGAACTGCAAACACTCAAGTATATCGCATGATATTCATTTGATAATTATATCAGTATCAAGAAAGTGAATGTGTAATTTAGAGCAATAAAATGCTTGCTGTATGTTGTATGCCTTTAATGTTTGTCTTTAATGCAAGTTTGAAATCTGAGAGTGAATTATTGTTTAGATTGTTATAACCACCAGGCTCTAGGTGAAGCAACATTTACAATGTCACACATGGAAGTCAATTTAACAAATAAGCATAAAAAAGTAATATAAGAATTAACTAAAAAAATAAATAAAATAAATTCCTAGACTTATGAGGAAAATATTAATGGTACCATGGTCCAACTTAAGGCACTCCTTTCTCCATATCTTTTATCTCCGACTAAATCACAGGAAACATTCCACACCATTCAAGATTAAAAATGTTATTTGTCATGCACAAGTTATATGACACACAACAAGCAGTGAAATGTAGGTCTGGCATACTTTTTTTTTGACTGTGCAAAAAAAATAAGAGCAAATTAAATACAGATAATGAAATATCAGAAAAAAATAATACGAAAAAGAAATATGGCAATAATTAAATACAAATAATGAAATATACTGAAAAAGTAAAAAGAAAAAAATAAGATAATATTTAAATACAAATTATTAAATATACACATATATTAAACTACTGCACAGATGATGTGCAGAGATGTAAACAGTGTGCAGTGAGGATGAGTTGCATAGACGTTGTTGGAGATGATGCCCATCACCATATCGACAATAATTAATAATTGTCTCTAAATAATTAAATCATTTACAAGTCACTCAGAGAAAAATGAAACATTTCTGTAGTCCATACTAATGAATGGTTCCATTCATTAGTATGGACTACAGAAATGTTTCATTTTTCTCTGAATGTGTTCTCTTTGTATATTTTAACCACTAATAAATATATTTGGCTTGCATGCATGAGACACTGCAGAATCCTGGAATCCACTGCAGAAACCAGCCTGTCTGAAATCCTGTGCTGACCATCTAGCCCCCATCTTTACAAGATCTTCAAACGATCACTGGAGCAGTGCAAAGTTCCTTCATGCTTCAAACGCTTCACCATCATCCCCATCCCGAAGAAATCCAAAATTACAGGAATAAATGACTACAGGTCTGTGGCTCATTAATGTCTGTGGTCATTATGTAATTTGAAAAACTGGTGCTGGGAAAATACACATCCAGCACCCATAAAATCAGCACTGGAGCTCCTCAGGGCTGCGTTCTCTCCCCACTGCTCTTCTCCCTGTACACCAAAGACTACACATCTAAAGACCCCTCTGTTAAGCTCCTGAAATTTGTAGACTACACCACACTCATCGGACTCATTCAGGACGGTGACGAGTCTGCTTACAGACAGGAGGCAGTCTCAACAACCTGGAGCTGAACACGCTCAAAACAGTGGAGATGATCGTGGACTTCAGGAGAAACCCCCCTGCACTCCCCCCACTCACCATCATGAACAGCACTGTGACTGCAGTGGAGTCATTCAGGTTCCTGGGAACCACTATCTCTCAGGACCTGAAGTGGGACATTCACATTGACTCCACTGTAAAAAAGGCCCAGCAGAGGTTGTACTTCCTCCGCCAGCTGAGGAAGTTTAACCTGCCACAGGAGCTGCTGAAACAGTTCTACTCCACCATCATCGAATCCATCCTCTGCACTTCAGTAACTGTCTGGTTCAGCTCAGCTTATAAATCTGACCTCAGAAGACTATAGAGGGTGGTCCGGACTGCTGAGCAAATCATTGGTACAACCCTCCCTTCTATTCAAGAACTGTACTTATCCAGAGTGAGAAAAAGGCCTGGCAAAATCACTCTGGACCCCTCACATCCAGCACACTCCCTCTTTGAACTGTTGCCATCTGGTCGACGCTACAGAGCACTGAGCACCAGAACGACCAGACACAGTAACAGTTTCTTCACTCAGACAAGCCATCTCATGAACACTTGACAATAACTGTGGAACACACAACACTAATTTATACACTCATACACTGATTTTTCTATTACCCATACTTGGTCTACATTTCAATTTCTACATAATATACCTGTACATACAAAACTGTCTATTGTAATATACATTCAGTTGTCAATTTGTATATTGTTATTCCTCACTTACTTGTCCTATTTTTATTCTTTTTTTTATTCTTTTATTATCTGTGTTTCTGTTCTGTTGCTGTCATTCTGTTGCACTGCAGAGCTTCTGTTATGAAAAAAAAAATCCTCAGATGTGTAAACATACCTTGCAATAAAGCTCATTCTGATTCTGATTCTGACCAGATAATATTGTTCCTCTGAATCTAGTTCTTTGGGTGCTTTTTTGCAAATTCCAGTCATGTTTTCATGAGTCTTCACTGAAGAGCATTTCAGAGCTACTTCACAATGACAACCAGATGCATTTTACCTAAGCATGTTGTAAACAGCCACTCCGGTAGTTTGAAACCCTCCTAAAACGTTGTGCATTCAGTTAAAATTTTGGAATGTGATTTTCTGATTCTTGCACTTTCATGCAGTATTTTCCATCATGATGTCACAGTTCAGTGTATTAGTAGCAACACCACGCTGAGTGAAACCCATCCCATTTCATTCAATCCCTGAGGAACCTGTTTAGGTGAATCAAATGAATTATTTTAAGGGGCTTATGTTGTATTCTTACTGTTTGGTTGGCCACACTGCCATCAAGCCCAGATTGGTGGAGTGTTGCCATGATGTTTGTCCTTCTGTAGGTCTCATTTATCTCCACATATGTTCATGGATAGGGTGACCAAACGTGCCATTTTCCCAGGACACATCCTGGTCAGGATTCCTATATTGCCTAAAATATCCAGGTATTCTCTTTGTTATACAGAGAATGGGTAAAGTGATGCAAATACATGTACATATTAGTGTTCGACTTGTAGCAGCAATGAGCATCTGACATCAAAGTACCATGAGAGCGATTCAAAAGCACAAGAATCTGTCTGCTCTCTAGAGCTTTCATGATACTTTGTCAAACAACAATTGGTCTGCGCAGCACAAAGCCAAAATGTGGATATGTTAGGCAATATAGAAATCCTGGCCAGGATGTGTCTTGGGAAAATGGCATGTTTGGTCACCCTATTTATGAAGCTTAACTAGAATAACGATCAGCTTTTTGTTAACCGCTCTAACCAAAGCCCCTTCCATCAGTTGCTCAGTTTGGCCAGGAGGCCAGCTCTAGGAAGAGTCCTGCTTGTTTCAAACTTCTTCCATTAAGGGAAACAGAGACTACATGCTTCTGTGACCCTTCAGTGCAACAGATTTTTTTTTTAACTCCTCCCCAGATGTGTGGCTTGACACAAACCTGTTTCTGAACTTTTAAAAATGGTCTTATTATGCTTTTTCAACTTTAGTTATTCTGTAATGTTGCTGTTTGAGCATAAAAAAGATCTGCAAAGTTACAAAGCTCAAAGTTCTTTTAAGTATTAAGGTATAGTTTTTGGTGTACATCGTTTGTACACTCGAAATCCGAATGCACTGTGGGTAAAAAGTAGTGAACGAATGTAGAGAATGAAGTAGTTCACTAAGATTCGGACAGCACTACAAAATGGCTTACACCCGACATAGAGCACTATATAGTGAGCGGTTTCAGTCACAGTTGTCAGTACCTCATAAATAGAATGTGACAGTTTTAGTGTTTTTCAGGCTCCGTATTAACTGACGTAAATGCTGAAATAAACATAAGCTGATAAGTTAAATCGGGTGTGTTCAGATGTGTGAGACAGTGCTGGGCTAAATTAAGACGTGTATAAATATATAATATATGAACAGTGTTGGTTCAACTGTTAATTATTTTCAAACATTTCCACCATGCAGGGTTAACCTAACACTTGAATTAAGATAATCACATTTGTACACATCGACCACAAAATCAGACTTTAGTTCTGCCTTTTACTTTAATGAGATTGATCTGAAGTTCAATGCAGATTTAAAATCATAAGAAATAATTTACTGATCCTGTTATTGGAACCAAATGTTTGCAGGAAACACTGCATCTAACAATGGTTTGGGAAAAAATAGCTGATTAAAAATAATAATAAAAGCATATGCATCAACTCAAATACGGTTATCTAATAGGCATGGGTCCTATTCTGTGTACAAAACTTCTGAAACATTGATGTCTTCATGAAACATCGCTCTCTCATTGTATATGATATTATTTAGTTTTCTCAAAACAAGTAAAATGCTCATGAAGTGACTCTGAGCAGTTCTAGAGTTTGTGTTCATGTATTGAGGTGGCAGAGGCTGAAAACACTGCTAGCTTCAGTAGGCCTATGTGTAGTAAGTGAAACTGCATGTCTGCATAATTAATTTCCATGAGGGGCATGATTTTGTAACACAAGAAGAGCTACCAGCTGGAATTACAAACATTTGTAAGATTCATGGAATTTATTTGATATTCCAGAGACTTGATTAAATGATATGAAAGTGTGTATCTGACTGTATATGAAAAAGTATGATAGCATTAGCATTTGTTTTTATTATTGTTCCTTTATGTGTCTGTCAAAATAAAAGTCCTATATATATCGGCCAAACTTATCAAAATGTCATTATTACTAGCAGAATGCATTCACGTATAATTATTGATCAGCTAATATTTGCTGTTTTTTAAATGATCCCCATCAGCTGACTGCTAATTATGTGAATAATGTGTTTAATTTGATTGTAAAAAATAATTATTTGGGGTTAGATTAAATTAAACAATTTTATTTAAATACAATATTTTTCACACATCATACTTATATGACTCTATATCTCTTCCACTTTTCTCTCTTTCTCTACCATCTTTTTGCAGGCTTCCAGTTTTTCGAGGCCAGTGTTTGAGCGGCTGGTCGATATAATCTGTGACAAAATGAACGAGAGCTTGTATGGAGACCCAAGCCTGTTAACCAATCACAAAGGCCCGAGTCTGTAAGACACACCCCCTGATGAACAGAGCAGCTGTGGATGTTAAAGGATACTTCACTCAAAAATTAAATTATGTCATTAATAACTTACCCTCATGTTGTTCCAAACCTGTGAGACCTCCGTTCATCTTCAGAACACAGTTTAAGATATTTTAGATTTAGTCCGAGAGCTCTCAGTCCCTCCATTGAAGCTGTGTGTACGGTACACTGTCCATGTCCAGAAAGGTAAAAAAACATCATCATCAAGTAGTCCATGTGACATCAGAGGGTCAGTTAGAATTTTTTGAAGCATCGAAAATACATTTTGGTCCAAAAATAGCAAAAACTACGACTTTATTCATCATTATCTTGTCTTCCGTGTCTGTTGTGAACGCGTTCACTGCAGCAGGGCTCTCAAGTCTCACGCATTGGGCGTGAGACCCACGCATTTCAACACGTTCACACGCTCACACGCCACACCTTGTATTTCTCACGCAGAGACATTACGAGGATAATGATGGCCACCAAGTTGCGGCGCTATTTTTTAAACAGCGAAACAGGTAGATGAATCAAGTGAGTTCTCCGAAGGCCCTGACACCATAGACAGTAAAAGACACGCACAAGCTAATCAAATAAAAAATATAGCTACCGATCAGCCAATCAGAAAATAGCACTGCTGTATCTGGGTAAGATTTTCACAGGCTCGTGCGCAAAACAGATTCAGACTCTCGCTGAAGTAGGTAACGTAACGGTTACAGAAGAGGACAGTAAGCATCCTATGAGTACAGTAAGTCATCTCACCATTACTGGGGAATATATGTGTTCAGACATATATGATGTGCCACAGTCCAACTCCATTGACTTGACAAGACAATGACCCCGATTTTCACTAACGTTATATGATTTTTTTAATCAATATATGAATTTTCAATTTTTTCAAACAGTCTAAGATATGTTTTGGTCTGATGGTTATTATGACCCCTACCCCCACGCAATTTTGGCCATTGTACGTGGTCGGCCGTAGCTTTTGCGCCTATTATTAGCTAACTATTATTTTTATAGCTAACGTTACACGTTGACGAGGATGCGGGGCTACTCTGACAGTTTTATATAAGAGACTTCTATAATAGGTCCATAATACTTGTATGGCAGTAGTTTGAATTATTTTTTAGTTTTTTCTTTCCTTTTATTTTTACTGCACAACTTCCTGGTCCCCATTTTGAAAATGTTTTGCCTAAGCTATTTCATTATATTTTATCCAATGTATACTACTGATTATTGCATTCGCCTATTTCAAAGATGTCAGGGAAGAGGCAAAGGAGCATTCTTTCATATTTTGCTCTAAGATCAGCTCCCTAAAAAGGTGGCTAGGTCAGAGGAGGAGACTGTGGAGAAGATAGTAGAGGAGGCAGTTAGGGTGCCAGTAGAGGATGGGTCCATGGAAGAGACTGAGGAAACAGTGGAGAACCCACTGGAAACAGGGAAAAAGAGAGGGTTAAGTAGAGCAGCCACCTATAGGTGTTCCTTTAAGAAGGAGTGGTCAACCCGATGGCCATTCATCACAAAGGGAACCACTAGCTCTTTTTACTGGTGCAATAAACAACACTGATTATTTTCTCTCTCTCTCGCTCTCTCTCTCTCTCTCACACACACACACACAAATAAATGCTGAATTAAATATTTTATTTGTAAGAATATGTGTCATTTATGAAATCAGACACCTGTCCCCATCAAACCCCTGCCGCCATCGCGGCCGCCGCCAAGATCTCACTCTGAACTCAGTTCAAAACTTGAGAGCCCTGCTGCAGTGTAGTGATATCCGGTTCGTGAACGAATCACTCGATGTAACCGGATCTTCTTGAACCAGTTCACCAAATCTAACTGAATCGCTTGAAACGGTTCGCGTCTCCAATAAGCATTTATCCACAAATATATGTTATATGGATATGTTATATTTATAAATATAAAGGAATTTATAAAACATATATAATACACATATATAATAATTTATATATACAGTGCCTTGCAAAAATATTCATACCCCTTCTTTCACGATTTATTTTGCTGCCTTATGTTAAACTCCTTTAAATAATTTTTTTCCATACATCAATCTATACTCCATACACCATATTGACTAAGCAAAACAGAATTGTCATATATATAAAATAAATAAATAAGTAATCCCATTATCGGTTTATCTCCATTTGTGGTTGACTTGCCTGCTCTTGTTGTAGGAAATATATTTGTGGTCATTGTGTATGGTACAGTTGTGAGGAAGTTAGAAGAATCTTGTGTAGGTGGGAAATGCATAGCATGAAAATAAGAGCATGACCACATTCTATAAGAGTGCATGTGGTTAGAGCATTTAAGAGCTGCCAAGACACTTTTATGCCAGGATCACTTCTCCACTCAGAGATTGTTTGACGTTGCTGCTGATCCGTCTGGCTGCATCACACTGATGTGAGTATGTCCTGTCTGTAAATCTGAATTCTGTAGGTTGCCAGTTCCTCAAATGACAGTTATAGAAAGTGACTGTGAAATAAATGGAATCGATGTACCACTAGCAGATAAAACTAAATAAATAACAATGTTTCATTTATTGATAAGTGTTGTTAAATGATCATCAGCTAGTTAATTTATCTAGTCAAGAATTTACAAAGAAACTGTCTGACCAGAGGTGAACAGTAACAACGTACATTTACTTGAGTACTGTATTTAAGTACACTTTTTGAGTATATTTTTTTTTCTGGAAACTTGCTACTTCATCTACTTCACTACATTTCAGAAACAAATATTGTACCTTTTACTCTGATTGATTATATCAAGGTCTCCAGGTAGAATGTCGTTATGTAGCAGCAGACCCCGTGCCAGAGGGGTGGAGGGGGGATGTAAATGATAAACCCTTCAAAAAAATACTGCATTTTTGTTACATTTAGAAAAATTCAGTTCTTTGGACACATAAAACTGCATTAATGCTGTTTTACTGCAAAATATTTGAAGTAAATACTAACATACTAACAAACAACTGCAATAGAACTGTATTATTACTGCAATACAGCTGAAGTCGTACTACATTTAAACTGCAATAAAACTGCAGTAATACTGCAGTAAAAAATACAACTTAAGTACAATTTAATACAACCGAAGTGAAATAATAATAAAAATACTGAACAGTAACACTGAAATGTAACCAGAATATTCAGAATAACAAGTTTTACTTGCTCACATCTGCAGTTTAATGAATCAAGGTTAAAAAAACAACTGGGAATGTCTCAAACAGCAATGCAACAATAAATTATTTTACTTTTCTTTAGACTTAAAGTAACAGGCTGAGTACTTAATGTCCTTAATATTTATTTACAAATCACTCAATCATGCACATTTCTTCCCTCGTTATTCAGGCAGGTTTGATTTTTTGAAGAGCTTATCCTCATAGTTTTGCTTGGTCCTTACGACTGTCTTTATCTCAGATGTGGAAACACTATTTTGGATGTAGTTTGGAAAAACAAACAACAACCGAATTAGAAATTCTAAAGTTACAGTTCCTCTTTTCACTACAGGCATATTTAGTATGTTTAAAATAAATGTTCAATTGTGATGAAGTGTTTGTGAAAAGTATTCACACTACTCCCAGTTCATTTCTTATGGCATATTGTCAGCATTGACAATAACTACATTTATGGACATCAGTAATCAAATTATTTACTTTATTCTAAATAAGACAATATTATGATTAAAGTGGGGGTGAAATGCTCGTTTTCACTCAATATCCTGTTAATCTTGAGTACCTATAGAGTAGTACTGCATCCTTCATAACTCCAAAAAGTCTTTAGTTTTATTATATTTATAAGAGAAAGATAGTCTGTAACGATTTTTCCCGGAAAAACACGACCGGCTGGAGGCGTGACGTGTGGGCGGAGCTAAAGAACCACTAGCACGAGTAAGCTTTTGCGTTGAGAGCGCTTGGAAGCTGTGACTTTACCATGAAGAAAAAAACCATCCAAAACAAACCATGGCTAACAGTCAGATTCAGCCGTTTATTTATGATCCAGAATCAGATCCAGAGGCTGAAATTTAACAAGAGCAGCATCAGCAACGACGTCTCTATGTGGTATGTATTGAAACTGTATATATTTGCTTAGCGGTTTTGGAAAATGACTAAGTTCCACTTTGTCGTCTTTTTTTTTTTTTTTTTTTTTTTTTTTTTTTTAAGCTGTACATGTGGAAAGTGCAGTTTGATGACAACATCGCATGTTGTTTACTTGATGTTCTTACGCGCCGATAGCTAAGTTAACAACACAGAGATATTTGAAGCAGTTTTACTCACCGCCTGCAGTTCCAACACACGATCGTGACCCTTTTTCGTTGGGACTGCATTATCCTTAAGAAATAAACGAAAAAAAAATTCAATACTCGCAATTCAAACTCCTGACTCACTACAGTAATTTTGACGGAACAAGATGGTTTTATATTGTCAAGGGCATGGTAGCTCGTACCAAGGGGCGTGGTGAGCTGGAAACTGCTTACGTCACCTGCCACCGCTAACATCCAATAGGAAATCAACTGCAGTAGTCACCATTCAACCTGAAGAGGACTCAGACGTTTTTACACCATATATTGTACAATTAAAACACTTTATACTCAAATGTCAAAAAAGTTACTCGAATCAACTGAACAGCACTAATAAAGCCCCATTCTTAAAGATCATTAACTAAAAAAAGTTGGTTTAGGGTTTAGTTACTCTTTAAAGAAATCAGAGAGCATTCTCACCCTGCATAGACATCAATGAAACTTACACATTTATGTTCCAGTGACTACAGTTGTTTTAACTCAGGTTTATGAAGTTTTCATCCAAAAATCAACAACAACAAAAAAACAAACCAAAAAAAAAACACGATTTTACCACTCATTTACAAAAATATTGATCTGTTATCTTTTGACTACTCAATTTGAACTCCTCAACGTCTTCATGTCTGAAGATCTACATGCCTGAGGACATAGATGACTTGGTACACTTGATTTCTCCAGCACTCCCATAGGTCTTACAATAGCAGTTATTTTTTTATTCTAAACTATAAAGATAACAGTTAATAAAATATAAAATAAATAAAGTAGATTACTGCTTGCCATAATGCTTGACTGCTTATTTCACCACAACCATCGACTTCTGTTGAATTATATTTTAGATCTTCTTTTTTTAGTTGTTACCAGTTCCTTTTTCCTGAAAATAGCAATCACACTAAAAAAAAAAGTCAATTTCCACACATTAATGTCATGCTACTGCACCTAAACACTGGTGTAAAGTGCTGTGAAAGTCCTCATTTATTCTATTCTTGTGTAAATCCAGTACTAAATATTGTCCGATATATTTTTAATAACTTTACAGTGATAAAAAGAAAAATAATGATTCAAACAGAATTCACTTTTGCTGTGAAGCAGCTCTAAACAGTAAAGAGGGTCATTGTTCAGTTGAAATGAGTTTTGACTCATCTAGCAAAACAGTGGTATCAGGGCCGTGCACAGACCTTTTGAGGGGCATGTGCTGAAACTGAAAAAGGGCACCCCCCTCCCTTTTTTATATCAATTATATATATTCTCTTTTTTAGCTATTCTGTTTGGTTTTATAAGCTAATTTGTATTATTTGGTTAACATGATTATGAATGACATTGAGAAGAGGGGAAGGTGAGCAATGAGTCAAGTATTTTTGACAAACTTTTTTGAAACATAATTTAAGTAATTATGTCCAACTCAATTCCAGATTATAAGAAACTATAGCCATACCGTTACTGTAACATATCCAACATGTATCCGCCTACCTGGCAAAAATTTGATACTGTGGTGGACCAGGGATGTTGGTCTCTTGAAGGTCTCTTATTCACTACACTTTCCCTAAAATAAGCCAGCAATGAAAAAATAAATACAAATAGTGTGAAAAGTACAGTTGCAGTGAAAAGCATTTCTGAAGGATCACGTGACACTGAAGAGTACTGAACTGGAGTAATGATGCTGAAAATTCAGCTTTGATCACAAAAAGAAATTACATTTTAAAATATATTCAAATAGAAAACAGTTATTTAAAATTGTAAAAATATTACACAATATTACTGTTTTTGCTGTATTTTGGATCAAATAAATGAAGCCTTGGAATGAATCATGAATTACATTCTGCATGATAAAATATAAAGATTTCACAGCGATCTTCTGAATTTTTTTTTAGTTACTACTACATTTTATACATGTGAGGACGATCGGAGAGTATACCATAACATGATTAGCCTAAATGTTAATAAATTGAGTGTATCAGCAATCATAAATCAAAGAAGACATTTCTCAGAAATATATGTTATCTGGGTGACGAGGATCACTCGTCGCTTTGTGTAAGTTCCAGTACGAAACAGCGCGGGGGCGCACCTGTTATGATTTTCCGATGGTAAAAACAAATAATATGTTGTTGTATTACTTATCAATATATAGTTTTTGACCAGCGAATGTGTGCAAATGTCAATTTATTTTTTGTCCGTCATTAAAACGGCGACGGCGCCTGCCGGCATCACATTACATTTTCATCTACAGGTTACAAACTAGTTTTTGTAGCTATATAGACGGAGCGCTCAGTTTTTCCTGTGGTAAAATGCATTTGGCCAAAATCGCATTTTATAAAAGATGAAATGCTACTATGCACAGGCTATTTAAGTGTTGGCTATATATTGGCTATAACTAGACGGCAAATGCTAGCCCTCTCTCTCAGGCGACGTCCCACATGTCTCAGTCAGTGAGTCAGTCAGACATCAAATAAATAAAATATGAGCCTTTATAAACATAGTGTTTAGTAGTACTTATTCACAAGATATTTATTTACCCTTCGCAAAACTTTGTTCAGCTCAGCTGTTGTCTACTGTGCGGCTGCTGTGGAACTTTTGATTTAATGAATATAGAGGGGGCGGTGTTATCAGCTTACTGACAGCTTGAGGATCGAATAAGATTTACACAAGCTCGTTTTAAGAACTTTCATTTGCTAAATATTTGTAAAACAGACAGACGTAAAGGGTAACCAATAGCATTGATAAAAAAAAAAAATAATACACCACCAAAAAAAGGGCACTTCGGAGTGTAAGGGCAAAAAGGGCATGTGCTCTGCACAGGTTGAGCCCTACCTGTGCACGTGCCTGCGTGGTATCATCATCTGACTCAGTCCTAATCCAATAGTGTCAGTGGAGTCACATCAGTAATATTACTGGATATTATGTGTCCCCAAATAAGCAAATCAAAAGTCGACAGTGGCAAGGAACCCAAACACCATCAGGTGACAGAATGGAGAAAAAAAAACATGAGAGAATGTATGTTCAGTTTAGGGATCAGTTCTCCTCTTGCCAGCAAATGAACATGGTGATGTTTGATTATGATTCTGGCTGCATCACAATTAATTTATTGTGAAATATACAGGACCGTAGGCTTACAAGTAACTGGAGTTATTAATCTCATTTAAATACTATGTAAATTCAGGTTTACATTTGTGGCTAACAAGAATGTTAGTGACCTTTAAAGCATTTCCAGAAATAAAGTCTCACCAACATCTGTCGAGTGCCTTTTCACTGTCTCTCTTCTCCTCCGTCATATGCATCCTCTGTTGCAAACAGGGGTACACTGTACTCTGAACACTTTTCAATTATTTTTTTCCTCACGTCAATTAGGAGTTGACACTCTCCTAGAAACAAACAATTACACAGTATATTTAGTGCAATTTTGTTCATTCCATTAGTATAAATGATTGCTATTACTGATTACTGATGCTATTGAGAATTTAACTGAGCTGGACAATAACAACAAATTTCTACAGATCTGCATGTAACAAATTGCTGAGCCATAGCATAATTAAATGCATCTGTAAACAGTGTTGTCACTAGTTTGACTGAGATGTTGATGTTTTATTTGATTAGATTTTAAGATTTTATAATATGATTATAATTTGTATTATTATAGTAAAAGTGTATAATAAAAACAGCAGTAAACCAGTAGTTATTTATTTATTTATTTATTTGCTGCATATCACAACAGTGCCATTTCCTTTCACCTCAGTGGGCTGAAAAAGATATCCGTGAAGTGTTTTTACATCTCTCTTAAATTATAACTAAAGATATATAAGGACATTAAACATTATACTCATAGCTAAACTGCATGATTCAACAAAGTCGCTCTGAATCGCCTGATGAACTTCTCTTCCAGAAACTGTTTCTTCTCTTTTCTCACACTTGTGAAAGTTCTCGGGGTGTAATGTTATTCCTTTCTTTGTGCTTTAATTGTGAGAGTTCACATATTGAGGACCAAGATGGCGGTGCGTACACATTATACGGCTCTGCGTGTCTCCAATTCGCAATTTTGCAGTATTTTTCCGGCTCATCTCGGGTCTGTTCATACTGAACAGCTTTGCTTTGACATCCTTCACCCTACATGAGCTTTTGGATATTGGTGAGGACTTTTACAACAGTTTTATCACCAATCTTCATATCATCCCTAAGATCTCCAGAACACCCGAGGCTACGCACTCTACCTGGCCGGGCGGAAGTGCTCGCAGGCGGCATCGAGATCGTAAACAAAGGCAGGGGAAGCGCGGAGGTCTAAAAACTAAGCTAAAGCTAACACCGTTCCGGCTCTCTTTACCCTGCATTTTCCTCACTAATGTGTGGTCACTGGTGAACAAAATGAACAAGTAACGACTTCGCATCACCCACAGTGAGAGGCTTTTGGATTGCAATGTCATGGTTTTCACAGAAACATGGCTACACAGCAACGTACCCAATAATGCTATTGAGCTAGCCGCACTCTACACGCTCCAGGTAGATAGAATGGCAGATGACTCCGGCAAAACAAGAGGCGGCGGATAGTGTATTTATGTTAACAAAGCTTGGTGTTCAAACACCTAGAGTTTCTCATGGTTAATTGAAGACCTTTTTATCTGCTGTGGGAGTTCGCTTCCTCCATTATAACCACAGTCTATATTCCACCGGATGCTAATGCAAAGCTTTCTTTGAATTAACTTCATGTGGCCATTAGTAAACAACAGACTGCTCACCCGGAGGTTGCTTTTATTGTCACGGATGATTTTAATCACTGCAAATTAAAGACAGTGCTCCCCAAATTCCACCAGTATGTTTCCTGCCACACCAGAGGAGACAAAACTTTGGACCATGTTTACACAAACCTTGAAGGAGCTTACATCGTGACCCCCCTCCTCCACCTCGGACAGTCTGATCACTTTTCTTTGTTTCTCACCCCTAAGTATTCACCCCTCATCAACCGTGTGAAGCCATCGGTGAGGACTATCAAAGTGTGGCCAACTGGACCAGTCTCTTCACTTCAGGACTGATTTCAGTACACAGACTGGAGTACTGTATTTTTGCTTCTCAGGCTGCCTGTGGCTCTCACATAAACATTGATATATATACCTCCTCTGTACTGAATTACATCAACACCACCACTGACAGTGTTACAACAGAAAAACAGAACACAACATACCCTAATCAAAAGCCATGGGTGAAGAAGGAGGTGCGACTTCTGCTGAAACACTGTAACACCCGTAACACTGCCTTCAGGTCAGATGACGCTCAGGCCTACAGCAAATCTAGGGCTAACCTGAAAAGGAGCATCAAAAATGCCAAGTACTGCTACAAGCTGAAGGTAGAGTAACACTTTTCCAACTCTGACCCCCGACGCATGTGGCAAGCATCCAGGTCATCAGTGACTACAAGTCCAGCAACTCCACTCCAGTGTTCACAAATGTTTCCTTCCTTAACGAGCTGAATTACTTTTATGCTCGCTTTAACAGCGACAGCAAGGTGACGGCCACCAAAATCACACATTCAGCAGACCACCAATCTATCAAACTCACCTCCACAGATGTCCGCACTGCATTGAGCCAGATCAACAAATGCAAGGCTGCTGGCCTGGACGGCATTGCTGGACGTGTGCTTAGGACATGAGCAGCTTGCAGGGGTCTTCACAGACATTTTCAAGCTGTCCCTCACCCAAGCAACTGTGCCTGCATGTTTTAAGTCCACATCCATCATACCAATACCGAAACACTTCACCCAGAAGTGCTTAAATGACTACTGCCCCATAACACTCACACCCATCATTATGAAGTGCTTTGAGCGGCTGGTCCTAGCACACCTCAAGGACTGCCTCCACCCACACTGGATTCACACCAATTTTCCTACCATAAAAATAGGAGCACAGAGGATGCAGTATGCAGTGCTGCAATCTGCACTCACATATGTACGGATGTTGTTTGTTGACTTCAGCTCAGCATTTAACATCATCATTCCCTGCAAGCTGAGCACAAAACTTGAAGACCTGGACATTAACATCTCCCTCTGCAACTGGATTATGGACTTTCTGACCAACAGACCTCAGGCCACACCTGCTCCACCACCATCACACTCAACCCCGGTGTACCACAGGGCTGTGTGCTGAGCCCATTCCTCTGCTCCCTCCACACCCACAACTGCAAACATGTGGATCAAACTCCATCATTAAGTTTGCAGATGACACCATGGAGACTGGCCTCATCAGATACAATGATGAGACTGCCTTCAGGGAAGAGGTACAGCATCTGGCCACATGGTGTGCTGACAATAACTTGCTTCTTAACACCAGTAAAACAAAGGAGCTCATTAGCCGCATTTCCACTGTCGGGCCAGTGCGAGCCAGGGCTTAAAGCGGGCCGGGCGGGGCTCATAGCCCCTGGCCAGTAGCACCGAGGCCAGAATAGCGCAGGGTTTCCACAGTGGAGCTTGAAGCACTGCTACACGTCACTAAAACACGCCCTTTACACGCCTCTCAGAACAACGCCATGCAACCTGAAAATTTCACCAACAAAGAGAAGTTATCAGAAAACTAAGAAATAAGTCACTGGAACATGTGCGATCACAAAACGAAGATGATAAAAGCGGCAGTTTGTTTGCATATATATTCAAATTCAAAAGCATCGATGTTTTAACTATAGAATAAGTGATACATTGATCATATTGATTTAATTTATCAAGACTCAAAATTATTCACACAAATACACTTATTTCTATTTTATTTATTTATTTTTAATGCTCATGAAAAGAGCCTGCTTATTCAGTCGAGTCTCTTTCTGTTTATTAGCAACAGTAGCCGTCACATTTACAATGAATGATAATATCTCTATCTAATATAAGTTACTTAATAAATACACGAATGTGATATAGAATAAGGAGCTGACGTCTGATTTCTTCAAGCGGTCATATTTTACCATGTTTACTATGGTAACATGTTTAGCGTGCATATCTTTTTCATCACTTATAAATATTTCTGCCTTGAATGGTGATTAATCCACATTGGATCAAGTTATTTCAAACACTCGCTGCTGACTGAAAGAGAGTTTTGAGCTCGACTTATTTAAAAAAGTGTTCGATGCTGGTGTTATAGCTGTTATCTTTCTGAAATGATCCGCAGCGCAGACTCTCTATTTTTTATAAAAGCAAAAATAATTATTATATTTTGATGATATGCAACGTGGAGCTAAACTCACGAAACGAGACGACAGATAAAATGTTACTTAATAAATACACAATTGTGATAGAGAATGAAGCTGACGTCCGATTTATCCAAGTGGTCATATTTAACATGTTTACTATGGTAACGTTAATGTTTAGCGTGCATAGTCTTTTACATCGCTTATAAATATTTCTGCCTTGTTTAGTGATTATAATCCACATCGGATCAAGTTATTTCAAACACTTGCTGCTTACTAAGAGTGAGTTTTAAGCTCAACTTATTTTAAAACGTCTTTAATGCTGGTGTTACAGCTGTTATCTTTCTGAAATGATCCGCGCTGACGCTCTCTAGACACGGAGAAACTCCGCCTTTGTTCATAACCCCTCCTCTAGCCCCAGCTGGCCCGCTTTGGCCCAAGGATTTCGTCGGGCCGAAAAAACCTGGCCGTTGGCCCCGAGGAAGCCCCGGCGAGGCACGATCAAGCCCCGGAAGTGACAGTGGAAACGCGACTGGCCCTGGCACGCACTAGCACGCCCGGTCCTAGCTCGATAGTGGAAACACGGCTATTGTGGACTTCAGGAAGAAGAAAGGAAGCATGAATGTCCCCATCCACATCAACAGGACACTGAAGAAGAACCAGAGTCTTCAGCCATCCTGGTGAACTTCTAACGTAGTGCGATCGACAGCATCCTGACTAGTTATATTACAGTCTGGTATGGGAACTGCTCAGTGGATGATCGCAAGGCAATACAGAGGGTGGTGAAAACGTTATATTCCACGCACGAGCAGAGAGATTCGCGCTCGCGCATTATATTAATGTACTTTCGTGCTACAACAAAGCACTCTCGACATTTGACAGGGAAATAACGGCATATCATAATGCCTAAATATAAGTAACATGGCAAAGAGTGGGAGAGTGTTTTAACTCTCAAAACATGAAATATACCTGTTGAGGGAGAGATGACATGAAGGCTCACTGCAACTCCAAAATTGGAGCACAAAAAATGAAATAATTTTATCAAAATCTATTCATATCTAAACTATATATATAACTATCCTAACCTGTCTTTTATATCTTTTTATCTCAGGCTATATAAGCAGCCGTCTCACCCAGGTAAACTGATTTAATTAGACTGAAGCAACGACATGAGATGTCCTTGCATATAGCACAGCAAAGTATGCAGTACTCATTCTGTATCCGGACCCGGACACAGTGGGCTTAAGATGTCAAATGTAAGATGGCAAGAGGCCATGCCCCTTGTGGAGTGTGCTCTAACCCCATATTGGACACTGGAGCCCAGAGGACGAGTAGGCCAGACCTATCGCCTCCACTGGATAACCTAGGCTTCAATACCGAATGACCTTTGGTGTGGCCTCCGAAGCACACAAAGAGCTTGTTCCGACTGTCAAAATGAGGCAGAACGATCAATGTAAGCTCTTAAGGCCCTTACAGGGCAGAGTATTTCCAACTCCTGATCATCCTGAGAAGGAGGAAGTGCGGAGAGAACAACAATCTGGTCTCTGTACAGAGTGGAGAGAACCTTAGGGGCATACCCGTGTCTTGACTTCAGGACAACCTTGGAGCTGCCAGGCCAAACTCAAGACAAGAGGGTCTCATGGAGCATCCCTGTAAGTCTCCTACTTGCTTAACCGATACTAGCACTACTAACAGAGCGGTTTTCAGTGACAGAGAACATAAGTCAGCAGTCTGAAGCGGTTCGAAGGGCAGCTCTTTAAGCCCCCAAAGAATCATGGATAGGTCCCATGTGGGGAGCATGAAGGGGCGAGGAGGGTTCAGCCTTCTGGACCCCTTCAGAAAACAAAAACAGAAAACAAAAAAAAGTTGTCTTTGCCCACGGACTGCCCGGCTATGGGAGCATGAGAAGCTGCGATAGCTGCAACATAAACTTTAAGGGAAGAGGGAGTACGGCCTCTATCGATTAAGTCTTGGAAGAAGGATAATATCTGAGATATGTCACAAGTTAATGGGTCTTCACCCCAGGCTGTGCACCAGGCAGTGAAAACCGACCATTTAAGGCTATAGAGGTGCCTAGTCAATGGAGCTCTAGCCTGCAATATGGTTTTCATGACGTTCTCTGGGAGGTCTACCTACCCCCTAGCCTGACTACGTCAGACTTCGTACTTTCACTCAATTTCATTTAGCTTCTGTACTCAGTCTGAGATAGCAAACTGTCTCACAGTTTTCCTCCGGTCTCAAAGCAGCCAGCCAATCAAGGAACAGAGGGTGGGTTGAGAGCCGTGACATAGACGCTAAGTGCCGAATGTTCGATCATAGTTAAGGTTAAGCATAAAGGAGGAGCCTGTTCGATCATAGTTAAGGTTAAGCATAAAGGAGGAGCCTGGGCCAGGCGTGGGACAGAGTATTCTTGACTTTGGAAAAATTAATTGGGCAATGATAATTGTCTTTATAGGACGAAGAGGTGGACCTCTGCCCTCCAAAAGATGTCCCAAATCCTTTGAACATTCTGGGGATGGATCTTCCATTCCTCTGAAGGGAGGTTGCTCCTGGACAGCATGTCCGCCCCTGTGTTCAAAACGCCCTGCACATGCACTGCCCTCAAAGAGAGCAGATGGTTGTGGGCCCACACTAAGACACTTTTCACTAGAGTGAATAGGTGTTTTGAGGAGAGCCCGCCTTGGCGATTTATGAAGGAAACCACATGTTGTCCGACTGTACTAGGATGTGGTTCCCTGCCAGGAGTGGTAAGAAAGCATAGAGAGCTTGACATACAGCCACCATTTCCAGGCGGTTGATTATAGAGCTTGCTATCTGCACTCGTCCAGATGCCATAAGGTCTACTGGCCTTCTTGGAAGCATCTGTAAAGATGACTTTCCACCTGCCAACTTTCCCCACTCTTGCCCCCTGCTCATACCAGCTGGGGTTCATCCCAGTACAAGGGTTGACCTGGACTCTGGGCATTCTAACCCAGTACTGGGCCTGGCGTCAGACTGCTCCACCAAGTACGGCACAGCAAACATGACACCAAGCCACTCCTTCCCCCACTTACCTGTTACCCAACACATGGGAAGAAACCAGCTCTACATGAAGGTTGTAAAACCTTGCAAAGGTGTTAGGTGTTGCCCAGCCAGCAGTTTGACAGATGTCTGCCAGAGAGGAGCCGTAAGCCAATGCTCAGAAGAAAGCAACACCCTGAGTGGAGTGAGCTCTCACCTCCAGGGAGCACGGCTCACCACGGAATTGGTACTGAACTGAAAAAAAATGATTGGAGGATGCTTTAAGACACAGGAACTTCAGCTTGAATGAATCTAGATCAAAGAGACCCCTCTGGAGTCCATCCAGGACAACAGAGATATCCCACAAGGATCCAACCCTCTGGCACCACCAACGATCAGGTCATGCCACGTCCACTGCATCATGATGTGCATGACAGGAAATAAAGCATGACTCTGACTGAGCACCACATGGGTCTTATCGGCGAGAAGAACACCAATTCGTGATTAGACTCCACTTTGCAGTAGGAGTGAGAGGTCTGTGGGGTATGACCTGGCGGAGAAGCTCTCAAAGTCAACCTAAGAATTCCCATAGCATTAGCCGGCTGTCCTCTGCTCATGGCAGAGAAACCAGGATGGGTAGTGACAGAAGGGTCTGCTCCACTCCCCTTGAGGAGAGAGATGTGAATATAGCAATGCCATGGTCATATGCCCACAGTAGATGCATGACTCATCCACGAGCACTGCTTCAGCATGCTGAAGGTCCATACACTGAAGACAGCTATAATGGCCATTGACAAAGGACAGAAACCAACCACATCCAGAAGGACACATACGAAACAGCATCTTGAAAAAGATGCAAATCGTCCTTGATTTGCCTTTTCAGAGGAAACTGTTCTGTTAGCTGAAGCGCCCAGGGTAATTGCCGATGTCAGGGACATCACTGTAACACACTATAACAACAACCAAGAACAGCCCTCCGAAAATATGAAGAGTGGATGCACCTGTCGCCTATTTATACCCGTATGCATGGGGAGTGGCTCAGGTATGCAAAATCCACTAGCCAATTTCCACTGGCATTTTCTCTTAAACTCAGAGATTATTGGCCTCCCAAGTGAGACCCCATAAGTCGTTCGACTTAACTCGTAGTGACCAACAGATATGTAACCTTACTACTCAGGCCTAGAAGTAAATTGCTGCTAAAACTGGTCAAGTATATAATTATTTTATTGTCAAAACACTGCACATAAATATTTTTTATTTTTATTTTGGAATCGAAATAAGGAATTGATAAGAATTTAAATCAATAAGCAGAATCAGAATGGTTAAAATTCAAACAATACTCAACCCTAGCCACATGTTGTGAAGTTCACTGATATCTGAACTTTTTTTGGACACTGATCAGTTCATGGAAAAATTCAAAAAGAGGTTATTTGGTGCAATGTGCACACCCATGGCCATACTGAAAAATAACTTTGTAATTTTTAAATAAGTATTCAAATTCAATATAGCTGAGTGTTAAAAAAATAAAGATGATCATCTTCGTTCAGTTATTCCATTTCTAAGTAATTCCAAAGATAATGCAAGTTAATCAGTATATATAGTTGCATTAGTGGCCAAAGGTATTGTGAGTAAAACATTGTGACAAATAAAAGTTTTTACTTTTGATACTTAAGAACTTTTAAAAGTTTTTTGTTCTTTTGTTTTTTTTTACTAGGTAAAAAATTGTCTTTACAACATTTACTTGTAGTGGAGTAGTATTTGACCAGTAGTATCTATACTGTCACTCTAGTAATGAAGTTATATACTTTGTTCACCTCTGTGTCTGACCCACAATATTGATAAATATTTTAGAGGGATAATTCACTCAAAAATGAAAATTCTGTCATCATTTAAAAATATCACAAATCAAACAGTTGATGGTAGCTATTAAGTTACGTAGTATAAAAAATGTAAAAAACGAACATTTTTCAACTTTTTTTTAAAAAATTGCTTTGTTCATACAGGTTTGGAACAACTTGGTAAGTAATTGATGACAGAATAATCTTTAATTCAACATACAAAGTTTGTCTTGACATACGGGTTTTAACAGACAAACAACAACTACAACAGCATGAAGGCGACAAGATGTTTAAAGCTGGTTTCCACCTTCTACAGCTTCCTCTTTGTAAGTAAATGTTATCTGGTAAATAATGAGTGAGTAGCCCACAAACAAATAAACAATGCACATTTTCTCTTTCACACACTGTAGTTGGGTGGGTGTGCGACTGCAGGATTCGGTATATGGTCACAAATAACAAAAAAACCACATGAAGTATTACAAACCGTCGATGGCACCAAGATGCTGATGATTGGGACCCCGATACTGATTGCTGTGGGCTGCATCTTCATTCTGATGGGTTTGATTGGCTTTTGTGGCACTTTGAAGAAAAAAAGCTGGATGCTCTTGGTCGTAAGTGTCAAATAACAAAATGTTTACATAAGTATAAGCCAAATGTGCTGCCATGTCTTAATTTGTCTGTTCTTTTTAACTTTCATTTCAGTTCTTCGTCATTGTACTTATCATCTTCATCCTCCAGATCATCGCAGCAGTGTTTATCCTCCTCCCAAAATCTGTGGTAATCAAATTTTCATTGAAATCTGGAAAATGTTATTCAATGTGGAGAACTATTATATATATATATAACATTTTAGTGAATTTGTTGGCCTTCTGAAAAATATGTTCATTTACTGTACATGTACTCAATATTTGATAGGGGCTCATTTTGTGTGAATTATTGCCTCAATTCAGTGTGGCATGGAGGTGATCAGTTTGTGAGGGTAATATGCCTAAATAAATTTTAACTGTGATTGAGGACATGGGCTCGCTCTCAAGTCTTGTTCCAGATACATGTTTAATAAACGTCTATGTATTTTTTGTTTGAAAGTGAAAGTGAAGTGACATTTAGCCAAGTATGGTGACCCATACTCAGATATTTTGCTCTGCATTTAACCCATCCGAAGTGCACACACAGAGCAGTGAACACACACACACACCCAGAGCAGTGGGCAGCCATTTATGCTGCGGCGCCCGGGGAGCAGTTGGGGGTTCGATGCCTTGCTCAAGGGCACCTAAGTCGTGGTATTGAGGGTGGAGAGAGAACTGTACATGCACTCCCCCCACCCACATTTCCATTATGAACCAGAAATGTACCCTTGGCCAACCTACCTTCTTTTTTCTGGTCAATAGAAGGAAAATGCATTGAGCAGCTTAGAGGTCAAATTCCTTGAAAGTCTTGAGAAGAAATATGGCCAAGACCAATCATTCACTGACACATGGGATAATACTATGACCAAGGTAAGACTAGCCCGCATAAATGTCAGCTGAGTTTGAACTTATAAATATTACAGTTTTCATTTTTTATGAATTTTAGCTGAAATGCTGTGGATACAAAGGCTATGATGACTTCACAAGTTCAGCTTTTGTGAAGAAGAACTCAAACTATCCCAAACAATGCTGCAGTAATGATCCAAATCCAACATGTGGAAAAGACAAAGCTAAGGGAGAGGTACTGTCTCATTGTGCCAAAAATACAGTAAAAAGATGATAAAAGCATATTTTCATGAACATATTTAATTTCTGTTTTAGAACATGAGGGGCTGCATTCATGTGCTGTTTGACGAAAATATACCCATATCTGGAGCTTTGTCATTTCTGATCGGCATTATAGAGGTAATAATAATATGTGACCCTTGAAATACCCAAACTTTTAACAATTAGAAAGAAATGTATTTTTTCTTGTATAGTTTTGTAATCCATATTGGGAATGATGGATCTCATGGTGTTTTGAGAGAGCCTTATTTCCCTGAAGGCATCATATTCAAAATAATAATCACTTCATGATGATGTGTATTCATAATTCAGTTTCAACCCTTTTTTCCAGATTGTTGCCTTAATTATTTCACTGAAAGTCTACCAATGCTTGAGACGCTTGCCTGATCTCCCAGACACCTTGTGAAAATAATCTGTGATAAATGACTATTGATTTCTTTTTTTCTGTATCCGTCAAAGTTCTTTGTGCTTTATTATTGCATTTGACAAAATATTCAGAATGTTTCTATGAACAGTGATGTGTGAAGACAAAGAAAGTAAAATTATTATTAAAATATATAATTTCCTAGTATCTATAGAAGTTTAACACTTTCATGTTTCAGTGTCTAACAAAAAATATAGAAAAATGTGCATAGTGGCTCCTAATTTCATTCAATAAAACTTATGCTTCTTTTTTAATAACTTGACTTACTGGCAGACGAATATGATGATTTAATAACAATGGTTTATAACGTTGATAATGAGGTCATGAAACATTTCTGTAAGTGAATCCTGTTGTGGAATAATTGAAAGCTGGAAAACTGAATTAAAACTTTTATTACATTTTATTAATCTGAGTTCTTTCTATTCCTACTGTACGACTACAAACTGCAGACTTCATTCAGTTGTAAACTATGTAATATGTTTATTAATATGTAGTTTCTTTTTCATATTGCACTTATGGATCAAAAAGCACCAGAAGCCTTACAATGCTGCTATACTGCCCACATGAGGATCATTTCCATCATTACAGTTTCGATCACTATCAAACCTAATAATCATCATATTTATAAAAGCAGTGCCTGTGTCATATTTGTTATTTACATGATTGTTTTTTGTCACATGTTGTTATTTTAACTAGACATGCACTTCATTTATTTTCAAGAAACTAGAAAAACTAGATTAATTTCAGTGATGATTATCATTGTTCTGTCACATGATCACTTTAAGTCTAAAAATAGAGTTTAAAAGGTCAATAATCTTCAGGTAAGAGCATCCACACTTTTTGATTGAATGTATTAATATAAAAGAATATAAACACGATCAAGTTTCTCAACGTTGGTGTATTTGGTCACTGTTTGACCTTACTTCCTGACCCTGTGACCTCTGACCCTAAACCAACACACTGACATTGAGTTTGACCATTAGAGGGCAACAACTGTGAGTCTGCCAGCATCTGCTTTCTTTCTGAATTCTGTGGGAGTGTGGAGACTTCAAGCGATGGGATTCAGTAAAGACACTGCTTCTGCTTTGCTGTTGGTCGGTTGTGGTTTTGGGGTCATGACCTTTACTGGGTCACTGATTGGCTGAAAAGAGAAGAAGTCGGGTACAGAGCGGTTGGTGGCATTTGAGGCACAGAAATGAGACTTGACTCGTCCCAGAGCGAGAGGACTCCTCCTCCCTGCAGATGTCGGTGCTGTGGGTGGTGGTATCTTTGGCATTTCCATCATCTTCTCATCTTTCTCTTCATCTCTTCCATCTCTCTCACCTTGCCTGTGGAACTCCACACCGGACAGCGGAGGACAGGTGTTGATGAGTCCTCCACAGCTGCAGATGGTGCTCTGGGTGGTGTCCAGCTCGAGTCCAGATGGCATGGATCCGGCCGTTCCCGTGCTCCTCCCCATGCTCTTCTCTTCCTCATTCTCTGCGTCAGCAAAGGATGGTTGTGGGCTGACGGAGCGTGTCAAACGCTGCAGCTGGGCGGAGGTGCGCCGTAAGGCTCCGCCCATGAAGCCTGTGGGAGAGGGGGCGGAGCCCAGGAGCCGGTTAAAGAGGGCGAGGTTGTGATTCCGTGTCACAGATTCCTCCAGATTTTCAGCAATCTCCTTCAGAGGCTGGAAATGCATGTCCTCTTTGGGAATTCTATTGATTTAAAATGCCCCAAAAAAAATAAGTTATTTATTTTTACTTCAGCAATCATTTCAGAACATAACATTATAATATTGTTTTCAAAGAAATACACTACAGATGTTTCTAAAAGAAGTCTTTCACGAAGGCTGCATATTATATATTATTGCATATACTATATTATTTAGCATCCTTGCTTAATAAAAGTATATATTTCTTTCCCCCTCAAAAATAAAATAAAATTATACTGACTCCAAGCTTGTGAATGGTATAGTGTATAATGTACAGGGTTTTTTAAAGTAAATACTGATCTTTTGATCTTTCTATTATTCAAAGAATCCTGAAAAAATCAGTATATTAGAATAATTTCTGAAGATCATGTGACACTGAAGACTCCAGTAATGATGTTGAAAATTCAGCTCCACCTCAGGAATTAATTACATTTTCAAATATTTTCAAATAGAAAGCAGTTATTTTAAAATATTTCACAATATTACTACTTTTGCTGTATTTGATCAAATAAATGCAGTCTTAGTGAGCAGAAGAGAATTCTTTGAAAGACATTAAAAATCTTACTGGTTAAAAACTTTGGATTGGTAGTGTGCGTGTGTGTGTGTGTGTATACATAAAGTTGAGGTGAAATGTCTGGTCTGAAAAGATTTGTGTTTGGTGAGCACTGACGCCATGTCGAAGGTGGAGCCTTGGAAAGAGGGTTTGCGCAGCACAAAGAGCGTAGCGGCTGTGTACGGCGGACGAGGATTCGAATCATTCCAGTAACGATCTCTCTCCATCTTGGGCAAATCTCCATACATCTCATCCACTGCCATCATAGACACCTTTCAAACACACAAGCATAGGGAAAGACTCAGTGTGAATGAACAAACCAGGGTGTGTTTCTTGACAATGACAGAAAATTATAATTAATTTGATATACTGTAAATAGTAAATAGAACCTGGAAGTTTCTATCAATCAACCAGTTGGTCTCAAAGTCGTCATCATCCTCACCAAATGGATTTATTAGCTGCTCTGCCACCTGACAAATAATTACACAATGACACAAACACATATTATTGATGACTCACATTGCAAAAATTAGTCAGGGAATGGTACGTTATTGGACAGGATCATATATGAAGAGGGAGAAGCATCTAATTGATATTTAAATCAAAAGTATTCCTGATTGCTGACCTTCAACCAGCCAGCATAGAAAAAGAATTGCAGAAGAGTAAAGATGGGGACGTAAAGGTCAAGGTCGTGACCCGGATAACCCTGACTCGGGTCCAGAAACTGACGACCAATCAGACACACCAGGAAGAAACTGTACACGGCCAAAGTCACAACCTGAGATTAGCAAGAACATCATGTTCATATTCACCATAAAACACATGGAGTCTCTCTTGTCTTAAGCATATATCTGACCTGTGTGTAGACCAGCGGTATGCTGATCATGTCATAGTGAAAAAGCATGCTGCACTTCCCTCTGAAATCATTCAGCTCCTAGAAAAACAACACAGAAGACGGAACATTTTTACACTAGAAATTAGAACTAGTGTTCATTTACTCTTATAAATACTGCCATGTAAAACTTCTAAAGGCCTTTTGAGTGTAGTTACCTCCAAAAGAAGTTTATAAGTATTGTCATCTTTGATTCTGCCCTCACAGCGGGCGACTGCGGCCAGGTTCGTGAACCACACACATGGGATCCAGTACTTATTATAGGGAGAGTGTAAACTCTCAAACTTCTTACGCTCTTCTCTTGTCATAAAACCTAGAAAGAGGAAGACTTTCCTCAGTGTCTTATATGAAAGCCAAAAAAGTAATTGAGACTTTTCAGCATACAATTCTGACTTTATTTCTTGCATTTTGCACTTTATTCCTTGCATTATCGTACTTCAAAGCGATTATGTTACTGACCATTTCCTTGTATCGTGCATGCTGCGTATTACTGATATTAACTATATGGCTCCACGTTATTGTCCAGGACTATTGTTCCAGCCACCAAAGACAGATTTAGAAATAACTTGCCTGATTTATCTCAACCTCTCTGTGTAACCATAAATACACATGAACGAGACGAAATGACTAGCACCAGGGCACTATCTTCTCTAATACATTGAAAGCTGTTGCCCCCATCAAACTGAAAAAGGTTAGAGAAAAATGTAACACTAATACCTATTCTCCCAAGAAAGAAACTCGTAGTCTTGATTGCAAATGGAGAAAAACTAACTTGGAAATTTGTCCAGCTATAGACAGGCCCTAAAAACTGCTAGGGCAGAGCATATCCACAAACTCATAGAAAATAACCAAAACAATCCAAGGTTTTTATTTAGCACAGTGGCTAGATTAGCAAATAATCAGACACTATCCACTCTAATATTTCCTCACAGTTTAATAGTAATTAATTTTATCAATTTCTTCACTGATAAAAAAGATAACATCAGAAATACAATAACAATTGTACAGTGTTCTACAGCGTTTAATACTTCAGTTTCATCCATCGCACCCAAAAAAAAAAAAAAACTGCAGTGCTTTACAAATATAGGACTGCATCTAAACCAACAACATGTTTATTAGATCCTGTACCCTCTAAAATACTGAAAGAGTTGTTACCTGTAGATGAAGAAACGCTTCTTAATATTATTAACTCGTCGTTATCTTTGTCACATCCAAAACCATTCAAGCTGGTTTAAGCCTCTTACTAAGAAACCACAACTAGATCCTAGTGAACTGGCAAATTATAGAACAAATGGTGTCTGCTCAATTGTGCTCCTTCCTGAAAAAAAAAAAAAAAAAAAGCCCTTTCTAAAGTTACAAATGACTTGCTTCTTGCGTCTGCCCAAGGCTACATATTGCTAGTTTTATTTGATCTTAGTGCTGTGTTCTACACCATAGATCATGATATATTCATAGATCGATTACAAAACTATACAGGTATTCAAGGCCAGGCTTTAAGATGGTTTAGATCCTACCGCTCCGATTGCAACCACTATGTTTATTTTAACGGGTAGTCTCAATTATCAACAGTAAAGGATGGCGTGCCACAAGGATCTGTCCTAGGTCCTCTGCTATTTTCAATATACATGTTGCCCCTTGGTAAAATTATTTATAATAAAATTACATAATATAAATTATTTAATCTGTAAAAATGTAAAACTACATTTTTTTGTTATGCACATCTAGTTGCTATGGTGTTGCTAGGCTGTTAAAGTTACTAGTGTGTCTCTAGAGTGTCACCTGCTTCAACGACGTGATCCATGGTGGGGAATCTCTTGAAGACGGCCATGCTGACGGAGCGCAGGATCAGGAGTGCGGACAGACTGGCGTAGCGCATCAGTGTGCGGCGCAGCAGCCTGCCTTGCTCGTCCCCACCCTGAAGACCCCCCGAGAGCGTGCACATGATCCTGTCTGGCAGCGGGATGGAGGTGTACTGATTCCACCAGCGGTTCACTATTAATGTCACGTAAAACCCTGCGGTAACATAAAAACAAAATCAAGTTGTCTTGGGAATATATGTATATACTTATTTTTCTGAAAAATAATTTGACATCATCCTCCCAGACATTACATAATTTTTGGCGGGAAAATAACATCAACAAACAGCAATGATGAATCATGTGTTGTTTTGCTGTATTAGCTAGTTTGACTTAAAATACAATTTTATACACTACTTTTCAAAAGTTTTTTTTTTTTTTTTGATGCATTGAATTGATTAAATGTAAAAGTAAAGGCTTATAAATTATTACAAAACTTTTTATTTTAAATACATTTTGTTCTTTTGAACTTTCTCTTCATCAAAGAATTCTAAAAAAACAACAACATCATGGTTTAACACTGAAGACTGGATGCTGAAAATTCAGCTTTGCATCTGAAGAATAAATCATATTATAAAACATTCATAAATAAGTTACTTTAAAATTTTATGATATTTCACAATATTACAATTTTTACTATATTTTTAGAAGAACTAGAAGAACTAAAGATGTTAGCGTAAATGAGGGATATTTATTCATCTGATGACATTGAAACATATTGAGCATGACTGAATTTAGTGGTTATACTGTGGATGTGCATATACCTAATACGAAGGACATTGGGATGAGACTGGCGTAGTTGTTGCAGTAAATAGAAAGCTTTTCAAAGTATCTCTTCTGATCGTCTGCAAGGAAGAATCTGGTGAAGAAAATGACAAAAGTAAAGTATAACTCACAATCAAAGCATCAGATGAGGACATTATGACAGCCACGCACCTGTATGAGATGCTGATTGCTGTGTACATGGCGAAGAAAGCCAGGAACTCTTTGTACAGGACCTTATAGATGCTTCCCTTCCAGGCCAGCAGCAGTTTGGAGAAGCCGCAGAAGCGCGCATTGGCCACTCTGGCGGTGTAAGTGACGGTCATCACGCACCACTGACACCCCGCACAAACTCAACGTGTCACTGCTTCCTGACGAAAACAAGGAGCAAAGACCAGATCAGGAACACAACACACGAGATATGAGTTATTTATACATTTGTTCAAATAAAGTACAAAAACAAAGAAAGCAAGGGAAAAACATGTTTTAATAATAAAAATAATATGCTGAACAGATGAGTGGTTCAGTCTCATTGATATTTGAATATATAAATAAAAGTTTGGAATTTGAGTGATTTTATTATTATTATTATTATTTTACAAAACTGGTATTATTCTAATAATCGGTCAATACATGATAATCATACCATTTTTTATTCTTAGTTCTTATTCTTTATTCTATTATTCTCTTTTTCTTCAAATACAAACTATAAAAAATTTACAAAAGTGAATCAACTTTAATTATCAAATTACTTAAAGATAAAAATAAAATCTCAACATAGTGGTAAAAAAATATTCCATTGTCATTCAGAGTCACATATATTTATGAAAAAAAAAAAGAAACAACATACTTATTCTGATATGAAAACATTAATATATATATAAGAGAATAAGTGATCACACACTAAATTTTATTATATTTTAATTGATCGAAAACCTCTTGCTGACAAATGGATAAAACCTGGTTTAAAAGGGTGTTGGAAAAGATTTGTAAAGATTTAAAATTTCTTTGTATTAAATATTCAATACATTTATATTAATTATAGTATTTTAATGCAGCCTAACAATTATTGATCTAAATTGGCCTGACAAGATTTTTGTTATAAAATTTTAATTGTGTAAATCATGTCAAAATATATGATACTCATACTTATTTGCTCATAAAAAAAATTAATTCTTAAAAAAGGACACATTCTAATTAATGGAAAAAGTCAATTTAAAGCTGTATTATATATTAGATTTCTTTTTAAATATCCCATTATATTGTTAAATAAATATTATAAATACATAACTATAGTCTCATGTTTGGGATGTCTTCTCGAGTATTATTATGTATTTGGCTGAGGATGGCATAAAACTATGTTTAGTGCATATGTGAAGATATCCTGCTGTGGATCTCATGGGACAAGCGCTTCGTCATCTAAAATACAGAAGTAGGTAAATGTGGGCATATACGCTTACTTCCAGGAAAATATGCTGAGCTGCCACAGGTGTTTATTTTTCCACTGGATTTCAAACGCGCTCTCAACAATTATGCACAAGAATAATATTTTGCCATAAACTCATATTCAATTACCAATATACATTGTCACAATACTGTTCCTTTAATATAGTATTTACGATGAATAAAGTTTATTTATTCAATAAACTTAACGTAAACATAATTATTAAGAGTTCTTACCTTTTCTCCTCAGCCTCAGAGGAATGAAATCTTTCACAGGATGTTCCCGAGGAGCTGCATGTCATGCGTGCACACAGACTGTCGTTCATACGTCCTGCCAGGAGCTCCAGGGTCAAACGCACCTCCTTCATGAGGAGGTGGGACTTTGAGAAAGGACATCATCTCTGCATCCTCCCAGATGCATTATATTAGAAGCAAATGCCACCATACAAACACATGATCTCTTCTCTGCAAAAACTCAGCTTACAAAAATGTAACTGTATGTGTGAATGTGCAGAGGAGGCGGGACACACTGTCACAGGGCTTCCACTTTGTAACAATGATGCTCAACTGCACAAATGTTTTTTTTAGATAGTGTTGAAAAATATTTCTTCTTCAATTATGTCCTTGACATTTTAAAATATTAGTATTATATTATTATTTGCATCCCTTGGGTAACAAGACAAAGGTTATGTAGCCTATAAATTAAAGGCTAATTTTCCATGTCAAAAGTTGCCTCATATAAAAAAATGTTATGATATTATTTTTGTAGTCAATTTATTACAACAGACCAATGTTTGAAATTTGACATCTTTTCAGTGTTTGCTGCTTTATTAATTGTTATAGTTAATTAAAAAGCCTCTAAACTGTCTAAATATAGATATGTTGAGGAATATAACTTTTAACTTTGACTTTTTATTATTATGTGTAATGTTATAAATAAAGTGTTCTTGTGAACTATGTCCTTGAAATGAAACGTTGATTATTATTTATTATTTTTCATTCAGTTAATGAAATGAATTGATTTGATGTGGTAAATGTGCGCTGCATTGCTCCAGCGGTGCTCATTAGTCCAGACTCCCGCTGCGCCTCACAGACCTGACGGATGGAGAGCGACAGGCAGGGATTTCACACTGACCCAGCCAAACCACACACTGCAAAGAAGTTAAACCAGAATGCATTGTGGAATATACATTCATCCTGCCATAATGCAGGTCATTGACGCTTCTGAATTTATGGAAGACATTGGAAGGTAACATCACAAACAGGAACAGAAACTCAGTCTGTTCTCCCTTGTAATCTTATGAATACCTGTGACATAAAGGCATTGTTCCGGCTCTATGGGGGTCTAGTTTGTCCTGGTTAGGGTCACGGATGAAAGGTGGCCTCTCAATCTCTGCAAAATACAGAAAACGTGTCAATGCGTGCCTCTGGACTGAACTCTTCAGGGCTCAGAGGCAAACCCTTCACTCCAGAATGAAATCCTGACTTACTGGAAAACCTCATCCTGATTAAACTATTGAAATGTGGTTCCAAAATGATTTTGTAGTGATGCAATAGAACCATTTTGGGTTCTCCAAAGAAGCATTCAGGGAACAGTTCTTAAAAGAACTGTTGTTGTTGTTGTAACTTTAAGGAACATTTTGTGAAGGTTCCATAAATATTAAAAGTTCTTTATGAAACAATCAATAAAAAAAAAACTTTTATTTCTAGGAGTGTGAATGAAATGAAATGCATATTATTATTTCTATTTGACATTGGAGAAAAAAACTTTTACATTCAAACTTATTCACAACGTTCTTATTTTTGAGATTTCCCTTTAGTGCACTAGTGTATGAACCATTTTTAATTTTCAGTACTCTGAAAATTTAATTCATTTTGGTTTCCAATAGCATGAATTTTCCCCTTTAGGTGAAATGTTCCTTTAAAAGACTAACAAAAGTTTGGGGTCAGGAAGATTTTTAGTTATAAAGAAATTAACACTTATTCAGCAAGGGTGCATTAAACTAATCAAAGGTGACACAGATATTTAAAAACGATTCTATTTCAAATAAATGCGATTTCCATTAAATGTTTCCACAAAAATAGGAAGCAACTGCTCTCAAAAATTCATTTATTTTTCAAATGCAGCAAATCAGCATATGAGAATGATTTCTGAAGGATTATATTGAAAAATATATGAAAAAATATTAATTTTAAATTATAACATTTTTCACTCAGTTTTATTGCATTAAATCTGGGGTCACAAGTGATCACGGTTTTAAATAAATGCAGCCTTGCTGAACAAAGAACTTCTTAAAAAAACATTTTAAAATCTTATCCACGCAAATTCCCATACAGTACAAGCAATCCCCTCATAACCTCTAACATCCTTAACTCATGGTTCTGCAGTACTTTTTGTTGTTGTTGAATGATGTTTTTCAGTGTTCCTCTGCTGCAGTGTTTGAGCCTTTAACTGTTCTGCATTTTGCATGCAAGAGGTTTAGATGCAACGTAAAATGTTTTGACCTTGGTAGAAAAAAGTTTTGCATTCACATAAATAACTGAACAGAAACACCTTCTGCAGTAGATGGAGGATAGTGTTTTATTTGCTTTGAAACTTGGTGTGCTTCTAGAAAAAGAAGCCAACTCTGCAAAGGCAGTAACAAGTTATAGGAGAACAAAGAAACTGGCAAAACCGACTAATGACTGATTAAAGATGCAAATCTTTCGGTCGGGCTTGTGAGTTCTTGTACCCGGTTTTCATGAACTAAGGAGCCCACTGCAAATCACAGGATGATAAAAGCAGGAAAACACACTTAACCAGCGTGGTATGGTATTGTCTAATAGTCATCTCTGTAGACAGACAGGTTGGAGTAGATTTAAACCAGCTCCTGATCCTGTGTGTGTTCCTGTGTTTTGATGCATGCAGACATTACCGCCAAATGATAAGAAGAACCGAAGTGAGAGGAAGAACAACGCATCTACATATGCTTCACAACCCAGAACCGGAAACAGACATGTCTCAAATAAATGTTAAAGACTACTGTATGTGAACGGAAATGATCTTAAGTCTAAATATATGCTTCACTTTTACTGCAAAAATTAAATTAGATCAACTGAATCACAATGTTTGTACAAGTAATTACAGTTTGGTTCACTGCAAATATTAGTCGATTACCTCTACATTTAAAGGCATAGTTCACCCAAAAATGAAAATGTAGTCATTATTTACTCACCCTTGTTTTTACAAGCATGTACGCAGTTTGTAGTTTTTGCATGAAACACAACGAGAGAATTTTTAACTGCATTAAAAGTCTAGGGTTTGGAACAACATGAAAGAGTGAGTAAAAAATAAATGGTAAAATTATATTTTTTGGGCGTGAACCATCCCTTTAACTCACTAAATATGCATCATCCACCATGTTGGACCCTCTCTTTGAACATCAATACTGACCAGGGCTGCCTTTCCCAAATACATCGTAAGCCTAAGTTGACTGTAGCTCCACTGATGGCAATGGGTCGATGAAGTACTTAGGTTTACGATGCTTTTGGGAAATGCAGCCCACATCAGGAACCAAAATAAAGACTATTAACATTGACCGGAATCTAAAACAAAAGTTTACGGTATCATTCACTGATCCTAAATCAGATGTTCCGGGTAAAACTGAGCTAGTGACAGACATTTACACTGATAATACTCCTGTTCAAGCACTGAATCAGAGTCCAGATCTACATTCCTGTGGTGATCTCAATATGAATCTCTTTTCTCAAACACGCATCAGGAATGAGTGTTTCTTAAGCTTAAATACATCATTAAAAAGCAACTTAACCATCAAGACTTTGTTTCTAAACAGGGCCTTTAACTCTCAGCCGACATTCATAATGGGTCACTGGAGCAATATGGCAATATGATCAGAAAACCAGAGAGAGAGAGAGAGAGAGAGAGGGGGGAAAATAAAGGTGAGGAGATGCCAACACCAGAGGGATGTGTGTATCAGGGACGAGGGATGCGATGGGTAGTGTTTGATCCGTGGAAATCATTTCAGTCACTTCTTGGGCGGACTGTAGGGATCCAGCAGCTGCTTGGAGAAAGTATTGACCTTGTCCGCTCCTCGAACCTCGTGAGGCAGCAGAGGCAACTTCACTATGTGGAAATCTTCATATAAATCCTCCATCTGAGAGAGAGAGAGAGAGAGAGGAAAGAAAGACAAGGAAGAGAAAAGACAAGAAAATGAAAGAGATAAAATAAGGAAAAGGAATAAAGAAACATTGAAAGGATTAAGAATTAAGAAAAAACAACGAGGTAAAATACATGGGAAAGGAAAGGAAAACAAGAGGAAGGAAAAAGAAAGAAATGTACAGAGAGCAAGTAAACAGGAGGAAGAAAAAAGGAACAGACAGGGAAAAAGGAAATGGGGAAAATAATTGGGGAAGGTAAAGAAAGAGGATTAAGAAAAAAGTAAAAGTAGAAAGGAAAGAAGTGTAAAGAAAAATAAAAAGTAGCGAGAACAGATATAAGTAGAAATTTAGAAAGGTAGAAAAAGGAAAGGAAAAGGAAAAAAGAGGAAAGTTTAAAGGAAAAAGAAAGAAGAAAAAGAAAAGATGAAAGGAAAAGGAAGGAGCAGGAAAAACAAAGAAAAAGTATAAACCACAAAAAAGGAAAAAGGAAGTAAAGGAAGAAATAGAACAGAAAGGAAAGAGAAAGAGGTTGCAGAAATTATATTAGTTTTTAAACTACTTTCTGAAGGTACAATAAAATGTAACTAAAGTAAACGATGCACTGGTTCGATCTGAATGGCTTTATTTTCAGCCTTTATTATGACAGGACAGTGTAAACAGACGGGAGCGGGAAAGGTCCTGGAGCTGGGATTCAAACGCGGGACGCCCGTAGCACAATGGTGCGTGATGTCAGAACGACAAATAATGATTTCCTATAAAGATACTGAGACCAAAGCGCCACAGTGAAGAGGCTCCACTCTTTCTACTAAGACTAGAAGTCTTGTCACAGGTTTCCATACCATATAAATGCAAAGTCAAAAACACACACACACACCTGGTCCAGATACTTGGACTGAATCTTGTGTCGGGCTTCACACATCTTGCAGGGCCGCTCGCTGTCAGGGAACACCAGCTGGTTGACGATAATGTTGTGTGTGTCGATGCGACACTTGGCCAGCTCCTGAATCAAACGCTCCGTCTCATACAGAGACAGGAACTCTGCGATGCACACGCAGATAAACGTCGTCTGCTCCTGTGTGCCAAACAGATATCAACATTCGGGAATCAACATTTTTGATCAGGCTTTAACAGGGACTACTGAGGCATGACACTCACCGGGTCTTTAAACTGCTCGCTGACTGAGCGGATGACGGGGAGCGTCTCTTCCAGTTTAGACGCCAGCTGATCTGCGTTCATGTCTCCAAGACCCAACATGTTACACATCTGCACAAGTTTGACAGGAAGTCATATTGCTTTGTCTTTTTTTATAAACATTCACACTTTTGTCTATGAACATTTCTCTACCATACACTTGTATATTCCACTGTTCTCCAGTGCTATATCACAAACTCAGCAATTCCCAGAATGCCGTGCGGATACCTGTGAGATGAAGGGGCTGATCTGGTTCTTGATCTGCATGAGGCGGCCCAGTCCTCGCTCCACGATGGTGGGGAAGTTGAGCAGACGCAGAGTGTGTCCGGTAGGAGCCGTGTCAAACACCACCACCGAAAAATTCATGCCTTTCACTAACCTACACAAGGGGAAAAAAAAGAGAATGGGACAAAATATATATATATTTTTTATTACTAATAAATTCAAATAATACAATTAATAGATTTTATCTAAAATGTATATTACTTGTATACGAAAATTAAATAAATATATATGTTTTTTTACTCTAGCAATCAAAAATTTTTAATAATTATAAATTGTAATATTTTGAAAAGAAGTCTCTTATTCTCACCAAGGCTTTGATATCACAGAAATAAGTTACATTTTAAAACCGATTCAAGTAGAAATCAGTTATATTAAAAAATAATAATAATCATCTCACAATATTACGTCTTTTAAAACATAAAAAATATACTTATTTATTATTAAAAATACTTTAATATTTGAGAAAGAGATCAATACAAAATAAAAGAAAAATCGGCATTTTCAAATGATTTCTGAAGGCCCGAAATAACTGTATAAATGTATTTCTAAAATGTATTAATTTCTATAATAATAATATTAACAAATAATAAAGTAATGAATATATACACCACACATAATACATATTTTAAATATATTTTTTAATAAACAATAAAAAAAAAAACATTAAAACAGCTATTGGATGTGGGTGTAAACAGTGACTGTTGGTGGTTTGTCATCTAAAAGGCCAAGATAAAACACAGTTTTATTTACTATTTTTTTATTACTGAATTATGTAATTCATCGCACACTTTTATCTTTGTCTTTTGGAGGCTTTGAAGGAAAGTTTGTAATGCTGTGATTCATTTTTGAGCCCTTCTGTTTCATTCTTGACTTACAACTCTTTACTGATGAAGTGTTTGAAATGCTAATGAAGGCTGAAACCACATCTGGTCTGAACTGAGCAGTTTAGAAAGAGCTATTGCATTATGAGATTATTATAGTGCAACAAGAGATGCTGTGTGTCGTCGATGAGTCTGACCTCATGACCTCTGCGTAGCTCATGGCCTCATCGATGCCAGGAAAAGCGCTCATGGCTTCCTGCATCATCTTCTTCCCCATACTGAGCATGTTGTCCTCCTCGAAGAACTCATCGGGGAGCTCCGCCACACCCAGACTGGGGTCGATCTCCTATAGAGAGACACAATGATGGAGAACAGAGTCTTACCTCATGCACATCATCACCTAAACATGATTATAATGAGCTAAAATAAACACGGGCATATTGAACTATATCTCAAGGAATAATTTAATAGAACTGCTTTTATGTGGCAACTCTTTCACAAGGTTGTGCATATGGACTGAGAAAGTCAAGTTGGCGAAAGTCTATGGCACTGTTTTTAGTGTACACACATCATTTAGAGCAAACAGTGTGTGCCACTGAGAACGTAACGTACCATGGCAAACAGGTTGTCGTAGCCCTTGACTTTGGTGGGCACTTTGGAGAACTTCTGGTCGAAGGCGTCTGAGATGTTGTGTGCTGGATCTGTGGAGATGATGAGGACGCTCTCTCGCACCGCTGCTAACTGAACCGCCAGACTGCAGCTGCAACACAGCAAGCCAAAGAAACTTACTCTAGATACAAGAACTCACAACCAGGGAAGAAATCAGCATTATATTAGGATGGAGAAAACTTTGAATATCGGATGGTCTCTAAGTGTTACCAAACTAATTTGGTTGTATTATTATAATGATAATAAAGTTTCTTATCTAAGTTTTTTTTTCTCCATATAATAGAGTATGCATTCTTTATAAAGCGAACTAAATATGACAGAAAAAGTCAATCAGTTCATGTGAGAAACATCTTAAGTGCAAGAAAACACTTTTTGTGAATTCTTTTGTGTTTATAAACACCTGTTGCAGTAAAAATCACATTGTTATTATTGAATAACTAAATGGCTGTATCATAGATGGCAGAGATTTTATGATAAATATGAGCTGCTTAGATGACTAATATCACCTGCTTTCATTTACATGCCTGTCTTTGTGTAATATTTTATAAAATAAATTAATTTTTATAATTCTTATAGAAAATTATTTGAAAAACTACCTACATTTAAGTATTTCCTGAAATATCATAAATGACCATCTCGACTTATACAAGGTTTTATATTTAGAGAATTGTTTTGTCATTTGCTCGTTTTTATGCATACATTTTAAGAGACACGCTGATGCGTTTCAAGTGTTTTTCACCCGTAATGTAATATAGTAATATAGAAAACATGTTTGAATGTCTAATCTATGTTGTTGCTAAAGCAGCACTGACAGCTAACAGCCTCTCAGCTGTAAAACCCCGGCGTTTATTCACTCACCTGCATGTTGTCTTGCCCACGCCACCTTTACCACCCACAAATATCCATTTGAGTGATTTCTGCTCAATAATATTCTTTAATGTCGGCTCTAAAGGCTCTACATCAGGCGCATCCTCAAACTCGTCTTCCGCTGAAGCTGCCATCTTGCCCTCAAGTCAGTTAGAATACACCAAAGCGGCAGCTGCACACTCCGCCATCTTGGCTCCGCAACAGCAGAAACACCGCGTTAGAATGAACAGAGCTTAGATCCAAAATGGCCCACCTAGGGTGTCCAGTTGCGACCGGAAGTGTGTTGATTACACTGATGACTCAGCCGGACTCTACCAACTGCTTTCATTCATTGCACAAGAATATTCCAGAAGTGATTATTTAGGTTTTACTTTATTATTAGTTGGAAGTGAAAATACACTTATAATAATAATAATAACACATGTTGGGTGAGCAGTGATTTCTCGTGCGTTGTTCATTTGTGTATTTGGAAGACAGAATCAGACAAAACATGTAGAAATGGAAGAATTTGGCAACCTTTATTGTATTATAATACTGTTCTTGTGCCATTATTGCACATAAACGAAACATGTCATTTTAAGTATGCCTGCTAATGTTATTGCTGACAAACTTACATTAACATGGCACCAACAAGCGTGTTTAGTTATTTTATTTTGAAAGCAGTTCAAACTGTGAAGGGTTTAAGATCATATATTCAGCTAACATACAGAAGACTTAAGACATAACATGTACTGCTTTTTTCCATTAAATTTTTTACCATGTTCAAAAAACAACAACAACAACAACAAGGAATAAATTTAAAGCTTCCACTATAAAGGCTGACTTTAAGTCTGCAACATTTGAAAGGTGCACAAAGTTTGGTGATTGCATCACTAATATTCTCTTCCAAGATAAAGAAAGAAAACTACTGGAGACGATCCCCACGGTTCTATCCAATAAGAACAGGCATAGCAAAGCTAAGTGGGGACAAACAGGATCCAACATGTAAAACCAAAAACAAGCAGTTAGGGGAAAGATGATCCAATACCAGTGTTAAAAGGCAACTTACATCCCAGAATCTGGAAAACAGCAGCTGACAAGGCAAAACTACCACTAAACAACCTCATCACGACCCATCCGTAGTGATCGAGGAAAGAGATTGGAGAAAATTATAGAAAAAGTATGTAAAACTACCACCTCAAACACCAGTTAGTGCATCACGAGCTTAAACATTATCATGGCACATGTTTTCTTGTTTATTAGGTTTCTTTAACGTAATGAAGGTTTTTCAGCAATCTAATTGTGACATTCACAGCCTGCAGAATTGAAACTCCGCCCTCTAGACTTGTCAAATTCAGGAAGGGATGATCTCATTGGCCGAATTTTGGTGATGGGCGGGTTTATCATCCAATCAGAACGACATGAGTCCCTCTCGCATATATATTGCACATTTCACAAATTTGGTTAGAACGAAAAGGGGAAAAAAGGTATAATTTACTAATTTGAATTTGCTTTTGAAACGCTCTATCTTCATTAGAGATGCTTCACTGAAACATTTACATCAATTACATGTATATGTATTCGAAAAGCGCTTTTACATGCAAGTGAGAGGTTTTAAACATCCTTCCAGGGGGTTTTATTGTTTAGCACTGGACATTTTTACAGTCTCTGCACAGACACAGAGTCACACCACCTTCATTTGTTCAATCTACCGTCCCAGAAATTTCGGGGCTCTTGGCAGACTCATTGGCACGTCTCTCTGTTTTGCCGCAGACACTCTCAGTTCGTCTCGTAGGAAGACAGCAGCGCAGCGTCGACGGGCTCCATACAGGAAGGGCAAGTGAAGGAGCGCATGAGCCAGGCATCAATGCAGTCCACGTGATAGATGTGCATGCAGGGCAGGAACCGGATCAGGTCGCCGTACTCAAAGTCCATCATGCAGATCACACACCTGTGGACAGAGGGCAAACAATTTTACATGCAGCCGGCTAAATGTGAAAGTGGTTTTCACTAGTGCTGTCAAACAATTAATCACATCCAAAATAAAAGTTTTTGTTTACATAATATATGGTTGTGTACTGGGTATATTTATTATGCTTATACAAATACACACACATGCATGTATATATATTTAAGAATTTATTTGTTTATAAATAAATAAAAAATATATGTTTTCAAAATATATATATTGTATGTGTGTGTATTTATATATACATAATAAATATACATAGTACACATACATTTATGTAAACAAAAACTTATTTTGAATGCAATTAACTGTTTGATCTTATTAGTATTTACATGTATATATTTATATTTATATAATATATATTATACATAAATCTATTTATTATATAAACAACATATTTTTCTTAAATATATACATGCATGTGTGTGTATTTATATATACATACACCACGCACACACACACACATATATTATTAACAAAAATTTTATTGTGGATGCGATTAATCATTTGACAGCACTAGTTTTCACGTGTTTTTGGGACACCACGCACTCTTTGATCTTCTTGTCGGATGGCTCTGTGCCCGGGTCGAAGACCCCTCGGGGCAGGTGTTGGATGAGGCCGATGCGCTGAGCGATACGGACCTGCTCCTCCTCCGTCAGCTGCGTGGCCAGCCGCGTCTGACTGGGTGTGGGATGGTACACTGGCACCTGCGCCCGCTCCTGGGGTCACGAGAGCATTTGCTCACACATAATTAATACAATCCACATGTGGTTGGAGCACACAGAAGGGCTTATTAGAACTTCACACTCTTAAAAATAAAGGTTCTTTATAGGCATCGACAACCATGCAATCATTTCAAAATAGGGAAAAAAAAGGACAAAATAGTTATTTATAGTGGAAAAAGGTTTCTTGGATTATTAAAATCATACTAAGAAAAAAATTATTTTAAGAATTGCAAAAAAAAAAAAAAAAAAGTTTATTCTATAGCATCTAAGTGAAAACCCTCTTTTGGAACCTGTATTTTATAAAAGTGTGTAGTTTAACAAAATAAAAGAAATAACAATCATGTAGACACTATCCTGTAACTGCAGCCATTAGAAGATATGTCCATGCTGTATGTGAAGAATACGAAGATTAATTATTATTATTTTTTTATCTATTGAATTTTTTAAAGATGCATTTTATTTATTTATTTGCCCTCTCTCTCTTATTTTAGATTAATATTATATGGAAATGACAGGGGGCAGGAAGATTAATTATGTAATTAATTTAAATTTAGAAGGTTATATTTTTACTTTATCTACAAAATCCACAATGTTCATAAAAATAAAATTACATCAATATTATCTTAACCGTTTTAGTAAAATTTTGTCCAGAATAACGTATATACATAAGACTGATCTTATGATGACTTCTTAACTTCTTTCAAACATGAGAACACAAAGCAAGAAACTTTGAATGCAACACACACACACACACACACACACACACACATACACACATCTACATCTCTCTCTCTCTCTCTCTCTATATATATATCTTCTGTATTACGGATGTATTTTCTTTATATCACATTCTCTGAACTCTTAAATAATACACTGTCTTTTATATATTTAAAAGGCCATAAAAGAAACTGTTATGTTACAATTTTGTATTCGCAAGCACAGAGTAACGTTACAGACGTGTTGTAATTTAAGGAAGCATTTTTTTCAAAAACATGATCTGTCCCAGAAACTATATTTATTTACCTTTTATTTATTATTATAGCTTAATATTGTAGCAGTATCTAAATCACTGTCCAAAACAACCTTGGTACATTTTCTCAGTCAGAGATCAAAGTCAATACCAAAGATGCATATCTATGATGAAAGAATTGCATTTCTCAAAACCTGCTTACAGCAAACTTTTCCTGTTTTCGGACAGTTGAATACCCACTGCTGTTACGAACACGATCCCAGCGTGTCTACAGTCTAGCCTGTGTTGTGCACAACAGAAAATCATTTTTGTGGTCTAGTAGTTTGTTTGTACCTGGTAGGGCGGCGGAGGCTCTCCGGGCAGACTCGCCCCCTCGGACTCGTTGAGCAGGGACAGATCATCAGCGCCTTGAGAAGACAGACAGTTCCCCATCGAGCTGAGCCTGCGCCACACGACAAACACGACAGAAACACGTCTAGGTGGCCTTTGAAAGACTCGCCAGTCCTCGGTTGTGTTTATGGTCCGTCGTTTCTGCAGGCCGTTGTGTCTGATGTCTGTCTAGTATGTAGAAAAACAACCGCGTCGCTAGCCAGCGGTCCGATTTTCACACACACAAGAAGGACGTTTAAAAGAGCGGGAGTCCTTGAAAACCGGTACGTCCAGGTTGGTTTAATACTTACGGGTGTGCTCTACAGGTATGCCATGTAATATCCATTTATTATGGCCTGTACAGAGCAATATTTTTAGGTAAGACCTCTTGACGACTCCATATCCTCTTTCATTGTTTACAAACTCTTGGACCGGAAGTGGGTTGATCTGTGGATTGTGGTTATTGTAGTTTTTGTACTGAACGCTGACGCAAACACTGAAACTTCAAATTTTTTGACCACAAGAGCCCCTTTCACACTGCCATTCCGGCAAATACAGGGGTAAAGTGTTCCTGTAATTGTTCCCTGGTCGCTAGATTTGGCACTTTCACACAGCCAGTGATGACCCGGTATATGTGCGTGCTTTCACACACAACCCCTGAAGATCCCGTAACGACACGTGACATCAACGCGTGACGTGTAATGTACGAGTCGACAACGCTTGGCACATTATACTTTAACTGAAGCAAGCAAACGATCTCTGCGTCAGCGCGGAAAGTGAGGAACTAACTGATCTCTGCTTCATTACAGTTTGCACATGTGTTTTCGTCGCGTATGTTGATCTTCCTTCAAAACAGCCGGTAAAAGAGTCGCGCGATAACGCGCGTCATCACTTCGATACCGAATTAGATCTGGCTTTTGTTCACACAGCGCTCGTTCCGGATCGATTACCGCAATGTTACTATGTCCCCGACCCGGGTTCGATTCGGTAATCAATTCCGGGACGTGGTTGCTTTCACACAGAAGGCGACCAGGCAATGTTACGGGAATATTGCGGGTCCGACGTGCAGTGTGAAATTTCATTTCATTTCATTTCTCTTTTTTGTGTCTAACATGATTCGAGAAGCTATGTAAAGTCGTCACTCCCGGTCCTGTAATTTTTTATTTTAACTATTATTTTTTTGTATATCGTGCAAAAAAAAAAGTACTTATGTACTGAATTAAAAATATTTTTAATATATTAAATACAAATATTTTTTCATGGGGAATCTTATGCTTTTATTCGGTAAATTTCACATACACAAAACCAAAATGAGTCATTTTAAACCACGTTTAAAAAACCCTGTTTATTGACTGATATTATTATTATTATATACAAAGATATACAACCTTATATGCAAAAGAGTTAACTGAATAAAGATAACTGAAAAGTAAAACACTGAACTTGATATGATCTTCTTTATTTACATTTAGTCATTTAGAAGACATTATTTATTATTTATAAAAAACTAAAACTAAAAACTCTGTATTATACTGTCATTCTTTATTTCGATATTTTAAAACATATATGTTTACATGTTTTATTTAAAATATTTATTCTGTGTTGGTGTTTAGTACAGAGCCGAATCTGGTTTAGTGGAAAATAACTATAAATACATAAAACACAAAAGGAAGATCAAACAGACTTCTATAAAAGCACGATTATGAAGTTTAATTAAATTAAACTCCATCCATGTCCATGTTATGCCTAAGGTCATTTTTATAATATAAATAAATGTCATAATTAGTATTTTTGGTTTCCTGCATCATTGTAAAAAGCGCACTCAAAAGTGTCGTTCAGCTCAGATCCGGAGGGTGTCGCTATGTCTGTGCTCACTCGTCCGCTCCGCCACCACCGAAGAAAATGACGCAGCGCCCTGACACAGGCGTGTTTTTAGCCTGTTAGCTAGAGAGCTACATCTCCAAACGATTAACACCGGTCACTCGCCTCGAAATCAAACATTTCCTCTGGATATAGAAGTGTTCAAAGACCCCGAATCGAGAAGAAAGGAGAAGACAGAGGCAGAGCAGCTATGCAGATCACACTGAAGACTCTGCAGCAGCAGACCATTCAAATAGACATCGACGATGAGCAGACGGTATTTACACGCTTTCTTTCGCTCTTCTAAATACGTTACAAAAAGTAGATGTACTAAGAGTGAGTAACTTCATGACAGGAACGTATTTATAGCGGTTTAAGGGGATTTTTGAGTCATTAATGAGTCATTGGGGATCAACTGATCGTGTAAGGCGATAGATAGATACTTGTCTGTAGAGTAGAGTATAAACAAATGCAATCACGATAGTTGGTCTGTCAGATTTATGTAACGTTCCTATAGGATAATCTAGAGTTACAGATTATATGTGACCCTGGAGCACAAAACCATTATTAGGATATTAAGAAAAGATCATGTTACATGAACATATTTTGTAAATTTCCTACAATAAATATGTCAAAACTTAATTTTTTATTAGTAATATGAATTGCTAATTTCATTTGGACAACTTTAAAGATTCTTTTCTCAGTATTTTTATTTTTTACACCCTCAGATTCAATAGCTTTATCTCAGAAAAATATTGTCCTATCCTAACAAACCATACATCAATAGAAAGCTTACTTTTTCAACTTTCAGCTGTATAAATATCATATAAAAAAAGAACCCTTATCACTAGTTTTGTGGTCCACTGTGATATATTTAAAGATTATAATAGTATTACTAAAATGACAGGGTTGAAATAGCTGTCAGAACGTGTCTGGTTGCTTGAATATCCACATGCTATTTTCCTTCCTTTTTTCCTTTGATGACGTAAATGTATGAGTATGATTTTACTAATTATAATTATGGTTTTGACTCAGGTGAAGGCATTGAAGGAGAAGATTGAGGCTGAGAAAGGGCGAGAAAGTTTTCCAGTAGCAGGACAGAAGCTGATCTATGCTGGGAAAATCCTGCAGGATGATACGCCCATCAAGGAGTACAAAATCGATGAGAAGAACTTTGTGGTGGTGATGGTGTCCAAGGTCAGAGTTTAGAGATTTGACCGTCTGAATTAAGATAACAGTTAGGGATGCACGATATATCAGCCACCATATCGATATCAGCCGATAAATGTAAATTTTTCTGTTATCGTTATTGAACTGATAAGAGAATTTGGCCGATATCTTACAACCGATAAATTATGCATTATTTCCTGCTGTTCACCATGATGGTTTTAGATTGCTTTAAATATCTTTAAAAACATTTCGAAAATGAAAATACAGTGATTGTATATATATATATATATATATATATATATATATATATATATATATATATATATATACGAGAACACTATTTTAATAAAACGTCATGAATTATTTCGGTTTGGATTCCGTGATTCAGCGCATTGTTGCGGGATAAGCCAAGAGCGCATCCGCAACAGAAGCTAAACATTCTTTTTGTAAGTATATTAATTGTAATATCAATGTTTTATAAATACCCGAATATATAATTTGTTTCCTTGAGTTAAATAATATGGCAGCGCTTCAGTTCAGTTCATTCAGCCCTTCAGGCTGTGAGTTACAGGTTGTCAGTTATGTGGTGATGCGCTATGAAATTGTTGTGAGGCAAATTAATTGTGATATTAATTTAATAATAAAAGTAACCTTATAATAATAGCCAGAAAATAACAGGCCTACATTAACTGGAAATGCCACATACTCTTAATGATGACAATATTTAATGATTTTGACAGTATCTTTGGCTATAGTCCTTACATGCTGGACCGCTTTCAAAACACTTCGTCTTATCGCCTTATGTTTTTTTTTACATGTAAGTAATGTTGTCCAGTAACTTGTTTCCATTATTTAAGCATTATCTTATTTCTTTGTAAGGCTGCTTAATGTTTAATTTATGTTGAAGTGTTTAATGCCTTTTAATGAGAAATTTTTGGTAATCAGGCTCTCAAAAAAAGATTATGTAGAAATGTGGATTTAGGTTTATCGGCCAACATATCGGTTATCGGCTTTCATAGTTAAAGAATTATCGGTTATCGCTATTGGCAAAAATGTTCATATTGGTGCATCCCTAATAACAATCAAAATATTTGTTTTTCTTCTGTCCAGACAAAAGCACCAGGATCACCCACTGCACCCTCAGAACCACCCAAATCTGCCGCTGCGCCTTCCTCTTCCTCCTCTCCTCCTCCCGTTCCAGCTCCTGCCTCCCTTCCCATCCCAAAAGATGAGAGTTCAGACGACCCTCCTGCAACCGTCTCGCCTGCACAGAGCCCAGAGCGGTGAGACTCAACCAGGATACCTGTCAGAAACTGTGCATGTTTCTACACTTGTTTATATCACTGGAGATATATATTTGCATGATTGGGCTGACTGCTTTTAATCATTGTCTATGTAAGAGCGAAAAGCAATTTATTAGATATAAATAATCTAATGTTTTACTTTGCTTCTATCATGTTACTAATAAAAAGTAAAACAATCTGGTGAAAAATAATAAAATGGGGCTATTTACTGTATAGTCAAAATAAATAGATGGTACCATGATTATTTAATATAATATCAAATTATAATAAATAATATATAATAAATAAAGTATTAAATATGATTTTAAACAAGTAATAGAAAAGCTATTTAGAAATCTAAAATAATTAATTGAAAAAAATATATATATATATATGCATTTACATATATATATTTAGAGCCGACTGCTGCGATAACTAAATCATAATCTGTTTGTTTTGTAGTGCCTCTGGTCTCGGGGCTGATGGGGAAGATGCATCTTCAACATTAGGTACTGAGAAAGTGATTCTGAAAATCTTCCTGGTTTATTTGCAGGAAATGTGTAGAGATGTTTTTTTCTCTCAGATGTTCATGCACATGTGTTTTGCAGTCAAAGGTCAGGAGTATGACGCCATGCTCACAAATATCATGTCTATGGGCTATGAGAGAGATAAAGTGGTGGCGGCACTCAAGGCCAGTTATAACAACCCTCACCGCGCTGTGGAGTATCTGCTCAATGTGAGTGTGGCTGTACAAATACATGCTTTCCAAATGCAATCATAACACCAGTCACACTTGCTCTTTATTATTATGATACTTGTGTATGTTTTTAAGAGAGCTCCATGCATGTTTGTGTATCTGATGCACTGTTGTGTCCTGTCTCAGGGGATTCCTACTGTCCCAGTGCAGGAAACTAGTCCTGCTCCAGCTCAGCTCCCCACAGACACGCAGCCCACAGAAGGTAAATAAATGTGCTTACAAAGGTCTTTATTCCTTTTTAAAGCAATCTACACTACCATTCAAATGTTTAGCGTTCTCAAAGCTTCTCAAAATACCTAGATTTTTTTTCTAACATTACTGATGCCAGTACTGTCACGTTTGACTAATTTATTATGTCCTTGCTGAATAAAAATAAACATTTATTTAAAAAAAAAATCTTTCTAAGCCCAAACTTTTAAATGGTGGTGTATATTTTCAAGCAAAAACTATTTAAAGTCATTTCCACACTGTTTTAATTGAATAAGAATTTGTATGCATAAGATTTTTATGAATATACTTTCTTTGATATTTAATATACTAAATTTGAATCAGAGTTTCAGAGGAATCCAGCTGAGAAACTTTAATGCCATTTTTACTACATGTACTTTTTTGTTCACGGCAAATCACTTTTAATAGCCATTTAATGATTTTATTCAAATAAGATGCACATTTAAATGATTGCATTATTACAAATATATTGTCAGTATTCAGTATAGCGCCCATCCCGATCATGAACAGACTGGAGAGTTGAGCGAGTGTCTGATGTTGTGTTAGGTGAGAATCCGCTGGAGTTCCTGCGCTCTCAGCCGCAGTTCCAGAGCATGAGGCAGGTGATCCAGCAGAACCCGTCCTTACTGCCGGCCCTCCTGCAGCAGCTGGGACAGGAGAACCCCCAACTCCTGCAGGTGATCACACATCTCCAGCACAGAGCCTAACAGAGTCTGTTTGTGTACGCTCTCATGTCTTTTACTCACATGTTTCACTGATGGCAGCAAATCAGCCAGCATCAGGAGCTCTTCATCCAGATGTTGAATGCACCCGTGGGTGAGGGTGAAGTCGAGGGTGGAGAGGGCGGAGAGTTTGCTGATTTGGGTGCTCTGGCTGACGAGGCGGCTCCTGAGAGTTACATCCAGGTGACGCAACAGGAGAAAGAAGCCATCGAGAGGGTGAGTGAACACCACTGATGAGAACAAGAAATGGTACCTCACCAACCAGATTACATTATAAAATATCTAGTAGCCTATAATTTTTTTTTTTTCAGGTACCAAAAAAAATAAAATAATAATAATAATATTGGATTTAGATTTTTTTATAACTATTATAACCCAGTATTGCACGAATGGAAAGCATCTAATCTAACCTGTGTTTCTCTCTCAGTTAAAAGCTCTGGGGTTTTCAGAAGCTCTAGTGGTCCAGGCGTACTTCGCCTGTGAGAAGAACGAGAACCTGGCTGCAAACTTCCTGCTCAATCAGAATTTCGAAGACGAGTGAGAGTCGCGGAGAGCCCGCGTGCCCCCCCCTCCCCCCTCCCTGCCACCACACAAGCACTGCATCTACTCGGGACACCGGTTTCCCCCCATTATTTCTTTGAGTTTACAAGTCAAGGGGAGATTCGCAGACTGGTTGGGGACGGGGCGGATGCAATCACTCGGTGAACAAATTCCAATGGAATTGACAGCATTTGGGTTGAATGCACTCTAGCATGTTGAAGAAGTGTGCTTGCACGTGTATATGCGTGTTCCCTTAGGGAATATTTGACTAAATCAGCATCAATTGAAAGCAAAAGTCTCATAGTAGTATTATGGGTTGTGAGGAGGTTAGATGTGGGCATACGCATTTGCTTGGTTGTTTTTAGTTTGGGAAAGGATTAATGAGATATGTCTAATGGAGGATTTTATATATTTCTCTAAAATCAGAGATATTTCTGTATTTCTCCCAGCACACACCTCTGATGAATGTGATAACAGCATTCACAGATGAAACAATTAGTGCAAATTTTTGCCTTTCTGTAACATTCGCAGTAAAACAAAATACCTAAAATGATGCTGTTCTATAAAGGAATCCATATCATGTAGAATAACATAATCTGAGTTATGATCGTTTTGAATGTACCTGAATTCAATAGATCACTTGTCCTATTTAAAGTCAACATGAAAGCTGTTTGCATTTGTAAGTTTAACAAGAAATTGAAATAAGCAAACTGTAGAACGGGACTCAAAAATGAAGGCTTTGTTCCTTCTTGCCTGACATTTTAAATTATTTTGCTAGAGCTTTTTTTATTATTATTTACAATACAATTTGTGCATAATTCCATACATATGCTTTAAGAAAGTAAAGTTGACTTTAAAAGCTTCTTATTTAAAGTTTGATTTCCGTTAACCGTTGATGCAAAACAAATAAGGATCATTTTTCATGACATTAGCTTTGCTTATATTAATATGAGGACCAACAAGAGGTTTTTGGCACACTAGAGCTCACTGCATTTCAGAAGCCAAAAGACCTGTTACAGCGTGATGATACTCCACGATTAAGTCCTGTCAAAGAGAGATTTCCTTGAATCATATTGGTGTAAAGCTGACAATGGGTTCCTCTGTTCATGTATTGAGAGTAAAGTCTTGTAACATTCACCTCTTAAAGCAGGTTCAGCGGAGAGAAAGGGCCTTTACATTGTTTTCGCTCATAGCAAAGAAACGCTCCTTTGTAATGTAGAAGCCAAACTGCCAGACAGTAGACTCTTTTTTTTTTTTTTTTTTTTTTTTAACTTATCAGCAGGCCTACATGAAGTCTGACTTAGTGGAATGACTTTAAAATAAATGGTCATTTTTGTTAAATGCAATGCTTTGGTTGCTGAATAATGTATTGTTAAATGTATTAACATGTGGTGGAAATCAGCAGAGCTTTGTGGATGCAGACTCCATGTAGGCCTGTTTGTTAGGAAATTAATCATTTGAATTTACTATAGCTTGAACTCCCCTGGGATCAATAAAATCTCATTGCAAAGAAAAGTTTTGAAGTGGTGTCAGTTTCTTACCATAAAACAAACCCATATCAGAATCTTTGTACAGTCAAGAACATCATTTATTCAATCAGGTGCTGCTCTTTACAAACATTTTAGTTTTTTATAATGGAAAAGAATCTGTAAATAACACATGCAGATTGCCAAAGGCTCTGTGGAGGGCGCTGGATCAGAGACGCTGTACTAAAACACAAGCAAATCAAAACCACATCGACAGTAGATATTTAAAAAAACGTGTACAGCTGCAAATTGGGGCAGATTCTGAATAAATAAATGCAACTAAATTTTCATAATCCTGACACAAACCAGAGGGATGATTAATAATTCAGAATTTAGTGCTACTAACTCTTAATCACTTCATCATGGTGTGCATGTAAAAATTAATGCACATTAATTAAAATATTTAAAAATTCTTAAAAAATAATTGACGTAAATAAGTGTGGACTTCTCTATTCTTATAGAATTAGAATGATTATTAAAACTTTGTAGTTATCATCCTTTTCATGCAACATTTACTTTTGTCTATTTTTATATCCGATAAAAAATGTTCACTGCTGAAACATCGACTATCTATGATTAATATGGTGCTTACAAAAATGCATGGCTTGAAGTATTTTAAGTGGAGCAGCTGGGATTTGACAACAAAGCTGCCGCCACATCTGGATCAGTCCTTCTAAATGCAGGGCATTTTATTCTTAGTGCACGGTTTTAAACGGTGCATAAGGTGCAATTAGCAAATCATCAGTCAAGTTCTTTAAACAGCTGGCCTCAAACAACCACTAAAAAGGTGCTTTAATTGCAGAGTCAAAAGCGAGACTAATGGAAATAAATACAACACAAACAAACACGACAGAGCTACTGTGCATCTTCTGGTCCAGTGCTCTCCACCGACAGCCAAACAGATCTGGCACCAGGACCGCACCGCTTCCTAAAACACACCGGTACTGCTGGTCTCAGATGAAGGGAGGGTGAGCGGGGCGGTCCCGGGTCAGTTAGTACTCAGAGCCCACTGCGTTTGACCGAAGAGCGAGACGTGTATGATATAAACATGTGAAGCATACAGACAGGGATATAACATTAGAGTTTACAACATCTTGCTCAAGAGAAAAAGATTCAACTTTTTTTTTCCAACTCTTTCATCAAAAGAGGGAGGAAAGATAAGGATAGACATCTACGGTGCCAAGAGCGCGAGACTAATAAAGACAGAGGTACAGAGAAAAAGGGACCCATTTTTTTTTTTTTTTTTGCTTTTTAAACTTTTTTTTCATCATTGTACAATAAAAAGAACGAAATCACATCCATTTTCTTGTAGTACTATATACTGTGAATACAGCTTGAGAAAGCTCAGAAAGAGGAGAGACGGGTGTTCATCATTTACAAGATGGTGTCTGTGAACAAAAGGCACTTTGAATGGGACAACCTTTAAATGCTCACCTATACACTACAGCACGAACACTATGGGAGCTCATTTACATACAGGAATTGTTTCCAGGACGATACGGGGCAGCCGTGGCACACTGATTATTTTTTTTTGCCTCTCAACTCGAACCTTGTGTGCTCTAAACTACGACTAATGAAACCCTACTCACGTTAACATTAACATCAACACGATCTCATCTAAAGGAAGCAGAGATTTGGAGCAAACGTGATCTAATTGCGTGTGACAAACCCTCTAGTTGTGATGCTTCATTTTGGCCATTCCTCCAATCAAAACACGCCTTTCTGCATATTCATCAGGTATTTAGGTGCATTCAAGTCCTCCTGGGAAGTGTGTATTTATGAGTTGCAAAGTCATTTTTAACTCCAAAATAACATAATTTGTATCGTGTGTTTTTATTCAGTTTATGAAGGTGCAATTGTTATGCATTATATTGCAACGGTGGAGTACTATCATAATTTATTATGCAACTTTATTGTAAATGGAAAAAATGAGTTTCATTTTAACAACCTAACCACTAATTACAGATGCTGCATTCATTACGGCATTCAACTTAAATACAATCTTTCTGACCAACTTAAACTTGAATGCACCATTTATCTAAGAGTAAGAAGGGGCATTGCTCTCTTAAAGGTTGTAGTAAAATGCCTTTTGTCAGAACCAAAATATATATATATATATATATAAAAATATGAACCCCCTAGGTAAATACAAAAGAGAAGAAGAAAGAAACAGAGGCTCGTTAAACTTGTCTCGTTCTGGTGTGGTATTATTTGCGCTTGAGTAACAGAAGCACCAGTATTTTGTTGTTGTTGCCATACATTTGCTTTTGTAAAATCGTTCCTTCGGCCCCCACGCCTAAAATAGTTTAAAAACAAAAGCTTACAAATAAAACATTAAAAAAGATAATTGAAAAGTAAAAATTAACTTCCCCGCTTTAACGCTTACAGAGACTGGGATTCTTTTTGTGGCCCTCGTGTTTAGAGTCCAGGAGCTTGCAGACTTCAACCTTTTTTCTTTTTTTTTTTTGTCTTTTTTTCACTTCCTTTGCTTTCTTAAAAATCTGAAGACAAACACAGATATCTACCCAACACATTGCACACGGCTCAGTCCACATATAATTTTTTTTTTTACCCCTCTCTCTCTCTCTCAATAATAACACTTTTCAACAAAGAGAATTTGTTTTCTCTCTGTTTCTGTTCTAAAGGTGTATTTGTGTCCTGTTTTTGATCTGAACTGACCTGACCCGACAGTCCTGTTGGTTCTGACGAGATGATCTGATGTTTTTGGGTTTCATATGTTTGGACGTTTTCCGATGGCATCACTGACCCAGGTCAAAGGTCAAAAAATAACTAGACTGCCATAGAGCTAATTTCACAGCGGAAGAACTATACATATGTCCATATATATATACACACACACAAACACACACACAGTATGAGTGCGATACGTCTGGATAACATCTATCTTTAAATATGATGTTTGCAGTTGCTCATATGTTGTTTGCCAAGCCCATGATACATATTGTACATATTTTCTGTAGCTTATACATGAAGTGAAGACCCTGAATTGCATGTAAAGGGGACACCGAGGCACTTTGATGTGTTTCAAGTGGATGATGAAATCGTCAGCTCTCAGCCAATCAGAGTCCCTGACCATGTGATTGACAGCCAGGCAGTCCAGTTATTTAGTGAGGTCAGTGGTTACGAGCATTTTCTTTTCCGAGTTCATCTAAAATTGAAACATACTGTACTTTAAATAGGGTGCATGTTGTAAAATCATGTTCGATAGAGGGATTTGTTTTTAAAGGTTTCCCTTTGTCCTTTAAGGAAGTGGGTGTGTGTCATAGTGCAATGTTTGTGTATGTGTGCATGTATTTACTTTAGTTGAGCACTGTGCTGATAGGCTAAATGAAATGGTAGCATTGAGTAGATTGTCGTGCGAGTTAGGCTGTACCGAAACAGGAAAAAAAAGCTGTAGTAAAGTTATGAACGAACTGTAAAGTGATGGAAGGGCAGAGCACTGTCGATATAATAGCCATCAAAAACATTGAATTAATGAAGCTCTAAAAGGAAAACTTGAGATTGTCTGTTTGTTAGTCACATTCTAGTTGAAGGAGAGCTGATCTTTACCTGTAACTCGAAAAACAAAAAAGCACAATTCCACATGCAGTTCGGTCAGCTGGAGCAGAAGCGGCTAGCTACGTTATGCAAACTAAAATCGCACAAAACCAGAAATCAAACACAAGTGAAAGGGTGAATGTCACAAAAACACAACCAGGTCACATAGCACAGTCAAAATAAAAAAATAATATTTTACAAAATGAAATTGAATCCTATTTTTGGCTCACTGAGATTGCTTGCATTGTGACAATATTTTTTATGACAATTAAGCATTTTCATCCATAATTCTCATTAGTAAATTACTAAAAGTAAATTATGGATGAAAAAGTTATTTTTATTGTTTATTTATTATTTATTTTTATTGGGTTTGGTTTTTTTGACCATTTTGCAATAAATAATTATTAATTAAATAAGCTTTCTTTAAATCATATTTTTGTCTTAATTTGGTTTTAGGGTAATATGACCTGAATTGTAATTTTTTTGACATCCACAAAAATAAAAAAGTACTGCAAAACCAAATGCAAAGTAAAGCAGAAGAAGCCCTTGTGTGCAGGGCTGACTGTAGGATATATATGATGCACAAGCACTCATGGTAGTGAAGAGGTCAGTGATGGATGCGCTAAAAACCCTCGTTAGTTCATGCCAATGGGTTTTATGACTCAAATCACTGGCCTTTTAATTCATAAACACTACTAAATGAAAAATGTTTGAGTCACAAGCTTGATATTAAAGTCAGTCGTGCTTGCCCCTTCCCATTCCTGTGATCAGCTGTCTGTCTGCTCTATATGATTTTGTGTAGTGCTGTCGCTGACGTGACGTGTGTGTATTGCTCTGCTGGTACTCATCTGTGTGTTTTAGCCTGACTCTAAGGACAGAGCTTCTGTTATCCCTTCTCATTAATCACATTAGTGTTATCTGTTGTTTCGCTCAGTCTATTGCTTGGTAAACAGTGAGAGGACGCCGAGTTCACACTGCACTGGAGGGCGTCACTGAAATCAGGAAATCCAGGTTCGGAAGTGTAAGCCTAAGCCAATCAGAAGGCTCCATCCAATCACACGTGTCCGGCATCATCCAGGTTACATGTCCATTTCAAATGTCAATGATTTCATGAATAGAGTTCTGACTAGGAAGAGATGGATTTCCTCACCATTGCATATGACTGGCGGATGAACAAATTAAAGAACGGTAGATGGGATCAGTCAATGCACTGGATGTCTCGAGAACACAACGAAGATGTCGGTTTGTCGTTCCTTTGTTTGGTTCTCTGAGCTGTCCAGACTGGCAGGGTAATGCTTAAGTCTTCCAGATCCCTCGATCCAAAGAGGGTGTCAGCGGTTTGGGGAATGGTGTGTGTATTTGTGCATGTGTTTGTGTGTGAGAGAGACTTTACAGGGGGGCGTGTGGGAAAGTTCCATACTTAGCTTTGTGACTCCATTTCCAGTTTTCATTGTGGATGTGTGTCTGTGTGGTTTATGAAAAGTCTCGTCAAAGGAACCATGACTGAAAGAAAAGGAAAGTAATGAGAGAGTCATTTTACAAATAGTCTTAGTTAATATGTTTCATAACCACATTTGAAATGTCTGAGTAAAAGAGTTTTCTTAAAGAAATGTAAATTGTTTGCTCAAACAGGGAAATTCTATTCATGTAAAAGTGTGCAATGTTTGAATATACACAGACTTTCATGAGATTTGAAATATACAGTGGACGGATTTGAGTGGATAGTTTTCAGTAATGACAGTGTTTAAAAGTTGGACACAGTTTGGAGTATAAATGAATACTTTTATTCAGCAAGCATGCACTATATTGACCAAAAGTGACAGTACAGACTTTTATAATAAGCAAGGTTTTCACAAAAATGTTTTAAACCTTGCTAATAATGATGTTTTCTTGAGCAGCAAATCAGCACATTAGAATGATTTCTGAAGGATCATGTGACACTGAAGCTTTAAATCACAGGAATAGAAAACAGTTATTTGAAATTAAATTGATTCTGTCATTTTGATCAAATAAATGCATCCGTGGTAATTATAAGAGACTTTTTTGAACAACTTTTGAAAGTTGGTAAAGGCAGAAAGCCGTAGGGACAGCATATGAAAACACTTCGAAGGGATGTTTACTGTTGAGTGAACCATTCCTGACAGTTTGACATGTTTATCAGTGCACTGTGACAGTTCTCAGAATAACCACTAGAGTACAGTGGACACTTTATAAACACTCACACTACTTCTACAGACCAGCTCAGAAAACTCATTTAAAGCTTAAACAAAGCTAACATCGTCCCCTGCTGGTTTTAGTACGGTATCTAGAGAGAAATACTTGACTTGAGAAGTTTGCTGATGTTTGACTCACTAAAAGTTCCCTGCGGGACTGGTATTATCTTTCTGTCTCTTTCTTGCTGTAATCCTCAGTAGTGGGGTCCATCCATTTTCTTAAGTTCTCTCCTGTTGAAGTTCACGTTCAACTACCTATGACATCATGTCTGGTTGCTGAGGGCAACCAGACAGTCTGGACGTGACACCCTCTCTCTTTCTCTCTTTCCTCAGGATGTCAGACTTTCTCTCTTGCATAGAATCGCATGTTAAAACTACTTTCAACACATTTGAACTAGACCAATGCTCAGTCCGTCATAGCACATCCATCTGAAAAATGTCACACTGGCTGACAAATCTTAGAAAGTTACTGTATATAATTATACTAAAAGTAATGCAAAACGAGACTTTCATTGCTGGGAGATTTTTTAACTTTACCTGCCATTCGCAGATGAGGCAGATGCTGCAAGTGTGTTAATGTTTATGCAGGACTTTTTGACAGAAAAAAATGAGGACACTGTAAAGTCATACTTGCTTTCTTACACAATAAATCTGATGAATCATATGACATTTGGTTTTGGAACCAGTGAAGAGGAGGAGGAAACAATTGTTTCCATGTGTACGGTCTTATTGTTAGTGCTTGTGGTTTTTGTGGCTGGAGCAAGTGGGAACACAGCCACAAAATCCATCTGAAATGATCAGCGTGTCCCTCAGCAAGCCCCCCAGAGAGCCGCTGACTGCTACCAACCACACGCATTTAACAGCGCTCAGACCCACGATACTCGCTGATCAAAAACACATGATTGATGGATGGACTGAAAAGGCTGCTATTTTCAATTTAAAGGAATATTCGAAGGTATTTTCGACTTAATGTCTACACACCACATCTTCAGCATGATGATGTTGATGAGCACAGACTCATCCCTCAGCGTGTATAAACAAACAGAACATGCTTTTACAGTAAATACACTTTCAGTGGAAGCCTACCACACAAACAGGCCTGAGGGTCTGAACGTCAAAATGTGCAACAGCACGTATTTGTGTTTGAGTATAATATTATAATATTATAATATAATATTCTAAATGTATTATAAGTTTCTAATTTGTTTATGCACACATTATCAGTGGTAAGCTAATCAACAGCATGCCGCTCGTCCATAAAGTGAATCTTCATGTATGCATGTACCTGAGTCTGCTGTGGGATGTTCAGAAAGTTGTTGTCCCGTGATCCGATGCCGACAAACCTGTTGGAAGCTGTGGAGCCTGGCGCTGGGTATGCTGCTGGGACACACACACGTCTGTCAGCATTCACAGCTGTGATGCTGGTGTTTGTTTTGTAAAGATTTCAATAAGAAGTGTGTATTTTAATTACTGGCACTACAATGTAAAATAAACAAGTGACTTGAAGATGAAGTTCACATTAGCGGCACTAAATGGGATTGCGATCTGTCTGAGTAAGTCAAGGAGTCAAGGTTTGGCTGGATAGCACTGGCCATTTAACACCTGCTGGTCGATTAAGAAACTACACAATTACAAAAGCAAAACTGTCTATTTTAACATTCAACATTTTTCGTTTACCAGTCAGTTACCAGCAAGAATGGGACATACAGATTGGAATTATTATTTAATATGAATTATATTAAAATTGTTTATTTAAAATGTAAAATATTCTTAAATAGTAAATCTTGAATTCTAGTAGATGTTTTGATGCTGCTGACCGATTGTTTTTGGAAATTTAATGGATTTTATGTCTTCTGCTTCCTTTAATGACACAGCTTAGGATATTCACTACTGAAAGGCTTGGCACTAAGAACCCATAATCAAACATTAGCAAGCGCACCAGCCAAAAAACTGTCATTGAGATGAATGGGAATGCAAATGGATAGATTTCTCTAAGTATTGTAGTCCTTCTTGGACCAACGGCAGACTGAATAAATGCCTGATATATATCTGAAATCATTTTTTAAATTCAGTTCTATGTCTGTACTTTAACAGTAGCAAGAGTACTTTCCTTGGAGTACTATAATAACTAAATTTGAACGCTCAGTATGAGCTCACACGTTTGCTGGTGCCATTTATTGATGCCATGAAGATTAAACTGTAGTTTGGGATCAAGGATTTGAAGGAAAAATTGTTCAGGTAAAAACATAATTTAAAAATGACAACTGAAAAAATTCTAACATTTTAAAAATCAGTTTCAAATTAAAATATTGAATTCAGGGCAGTTGTAGAGGGGTTGGGAAGGGGGCCATTTGAACTGAGCAAAAAACAAATCTGACTTTTAGTTGAAAACGCCAAAATGTAAAAAAAAGAAAAAACATTTTTGAAAATTCAAATTCAGGGCAGTTTTGCGGAGTGGACTCCATGGGATATGAGGAGCATTTATATGTTTGCAGAAGTGTTTAAAAGTGATTTGTTGTATGTGTGTGATTTTCGTAATATGACTGAAAAAAGCTGCTGTTGTGTGGAAAAGCACCGAAAAAGGAAGGTAAAAAATGGAGGAATACAACAGGTTGAGACTGATACACCATTCCACAGATATGAAATGATCGAATGAGAAAAACACAGAAAGAAAAGGAAAATTCACAAGTGAGAATGGAAAAAAAAGGAAGGGGTGGTCTTCTCAAAGGTTTGCTCAACCAGGCTCCTCCTCCTGCCCACCCGCCCTGCTGACAGCACCCAACACACACACATCCCAAGCAAAGACCCACAACCCAGTGCCACCGCTCTCACACACTGCCAGACACATTACAAATCCCTTCACCTGCACGTCTACACACATTTCCTTTTTGTATTTAGCTTGAAGTGTCAATGGAAAGGCGCTCTCGCTGAATGTGGGGCGTCAATTTTTGTTTGTTTGTTTGTTTGGAGTCCATGCCAGCTGCCCTGAATTTGATCTCTTGAAGAAAGAAAAGAAGGAAAGGAAAATGAAAAGTGAGAGTGATGAGTAGGGTGGCTGATCTATGGGAATGATTGGCTGATGTTCTTGCTTGGTTTCAGCCAATGAGAGGCAGCGGAGTGTCTCCATCCCCATTCAATTGCAAAAGTCAGTGACTGATTGCAATCGGATAACTAAATGAAAAAGCAAGATGAAAAGGGAATCGAATGAGAAAAATGAACAGAGAAAAAAGTCAGATGGAGAAGAGCAGGGCATCTAAAGCCAGAAATATACTACACGCAAGTATGCAAACAGGAATGCATGATCTTTTACATATTATTAGTGAGTGTGTTATTGTGGCGTTAACAAATTTGGGTAATCGAGGGGGCACGAGAGTTTCCTTAAAGCCGATTGTTTTATTATCCAGCTGAATATAAACATGTCAAATAGTTTAACTACCTAAAATAACTATGAGAAAACTGAAAGTAAAATATATTTTGCCCGCGATACACTTCAACTATTCAAACGCAGCTAGAACTATTTGCGTACTTGCGTAGGGTATGTTACGGGCCTAATGGTAAAAAGTCGTGGTTCTATCACTCAAAGAGTTGATGCAGTGGTAATGGGGCGTTTTCGAGGGTTCTGGTGGGTCTGGTGCTTGGGCGGACACTTACAGGGCGAGGCCGGAGAGCCGCCTCCGCTCTCGGGGTGTGTGTGGCTGGGTTTGTGCTCGGACAGGGGGAGGGGCATCGGCACCGGCCGCGCTACCGGAGGAGGAGGCAGCAAGAAGGAGCCGGGCAGTTTGCTCTGACCGCTCCCGTTAGGCTGCAGATACACACACACACACACACACACATACAGATGGTAAGGGGGTGAAAGAGGCACAAAGTGCGCGCACACACACACACACACACACACACACACAAAGATACATGTGGAGGCATGCAATCACAAAGGGTGAGATTGGAATGTTACAAATGTACAAAGACATTAAAAAAATTAATAAACATACACAGAGTTAACTAGTGTCATGAAACATGTCATTTTAGTTCAAATCGGTTTCGAAAAATGCCGATTTTTTTCCCTTTACGGATCCAGTCTCCACAGTTAATCATGCTACTGCATTTTCTTTTTTTAAAGGCATTCTCTCCAACCTACATACATTTTATTTATTTATAATTTTCAAATTCAGAATTGTTATTAATTACATTTATTAAATTATTATTATTTAATAATGTTATCATCATCATCTTATCATATCTGAATTAAATATTTATTTTCTATAATCCATACTACTGTATATAAGAAAATGGGGACTGGGGCTGCAGAGCTACAAAAAGGACATAAAAGCATCATAATAGTAGTTAACATGATGTACATAACATTTCCAATCTTGTTAAGTCTTGCCATTTCCATAAATGTAGTTCTGTCTTATTTTGGGAAAATACTATAATATAAGTAATGACTAGATATTTCTTATAATGTGTCCTGCACCACTTTTCATATAATTTTCACAATACAGATCTACATCATATCCATACTAATTTAAAAGAAAAAAGAAGAAAATAAAACATAACATGCAGTCATTGTAGACACTACCACATCTGTTTCAAGAGTGTTTTAGTGTTTCATGACACTTTGTATAACAAATGAGGCGATGAAACTGAAATCAAATCAAGATAAACGGAGACTGTCAAGTGTTAGATAATGAAGAGAAAGAGAAAGGAAGAGAGGAGTAAGAGAGAGGGACCTTAGCAGAGATGTGGGTCAGCGTGTGTGTGTATGTCCACTGGTGCTGTGTGAATCATGATGTTGTGTGTGTGTGCGTGTGTGTGTTACCTGTGCCCCCGGCTGCCCTGAGCCATCAGCACAGACGAACTGGACGAACTCTTTGAGTGGGTCCTGATGGTGGTGATAGCGGATGGTGGGGTGGGTGAAGTATGGACTGGACTGCTGGATGATGGAGGGAGCAGGAAAATGAAGGGCAGAGGCTGAGGCACGCGGACTCCCTGAGAAAGAGAGAGAAAAAGAGTGAGTGAAGTGTGTGCGAGACAGTGTATTGTACTATTAGAGATATTAGAATTTGTGTGCTCATATAAACCTAAATTCTTTGACTTTGTCTATCTTTAAATAATGTCCTAACCTTAATAGAATAGCTCACAACAACAAAAAAGTAACATTTTGACAATATTTATTAAATATTTTTTTTTTTTTTTTTGTTACATTTACTCATCTTCTTATACACAGGTATTTTCCATATAATGAATGGAATTGGGATTGGGGCTCCAAAAAGAGAGAAAAAGTGCCAGAAAAGTCATTTATATGATTCATGTGCTACTTTTTAAGAATTCTGCACTTATACTGAACTGACATTTTAAAGGAAACCTCCTTAAAGCCTCTCGATTTCATGTTTAATTAAAAATATTTAAATTCAGTAATTTGTAATTTATTCCTGTGATGCATCATTCCTCCAGTCAGAAATCATTCTAATATCCTGATTTGCTGTTCAAGAAACATTTCTCATTCTTATCAATCTTGAAAAGTTGAGAATTTTTTTGATGAAAAGGAAGTTCAAAAGAACTATATTTTATTTGAATCAAATCCTTGGTAAATTATTTTATTGTTACATTAAATAAATGTAAGGCAATCTTCCTGAATAAAACTGACCCCAAACCTTTGAGCAGTAGTGTATGTCTTCAGAAGAATCGACTACAATAATAGTGCTTTTTTCTTTTGTCATTTGTGCACTCTGATAGCTCTAGTCCCCATTTACTTCTACTGTAAAAGAGCAGCCTGGACATTCTGCATAACATCTGTTTTTGTGATCCACAGAAGTCATACAGGTTTGGAACAATAATTTTCATTTTTAGCTAAACTGTTTCTTTAAATGCCATTTTCACAATCCTCCTTTTCCTCTTTATCTATCTCATCCTGTCCTTCTTTTTTGTCCATCTCCAACTCCCTCTTTTTCTTCAGTCTTTATTTTTTTTTGTGCTTCTTAATCTCATTAGGTACTGGGCAGGAGCCAGGCGCTATGGGGTGCCAACAAACACACACACACACACACACACACACACACTCTCATAAACGCCCTCACACACACAAACAAATCGGTATCTTCTCGATCTCCACAAGAGTTATTCATCACTCACAAAAGCAAACCACAGTATCTCTTTCACAACAGCAGCCAACATCCATCCATAGCTCACACAAACGCGTAAGAAACAGTCTTTCTCATGTGCATGCAGTCTGGCCTCGTCTCCCAACCTAACGCAAACCTTGCTTTTTCCACTGTCTTGACTCTACATAAACATTCTAACCAGAAGCGTCTGCCGGAGAAAAACTTCCACAGTCACACGCACGTTTAATCCATTTAAAGCCGCCGCTCTCTGTCCCGCTGACCTTTACTTGATTAGGGCTCGCCGGCTGCAGCCGGACCCGAACGGATAGCACTTTTCCCAGGGCCATCGGATGGGATTAAACATCCGGGACCTCAGGGAGAACACGGGAGGGAGCTTTGAATAGCTCTCCTTTGGGTGGGAATGGAGACGTTTGGAGCGGCCTGTGAGACTGCGGTCTTAATGCCTCTGAATATCATGGTTTGACTGATGGGATTTTCTTGGCGCTCCGAATGTGCCTGCCAAGCAGAGCATGATAAGAGCACCCCCCACCCCATCATCGTCCCAACATACACACGCTCTCCCTCACATTTTGTCCTGTGCCAACATGAATGACAGCATGCCTGAATAACAAGCATCATGCTCGCTGGCTAATTAAAAAAAAAAAAACGGAGAGAGCGAAACGTAGTTTTTATATACGATTCTCTTGGCTGTGCATCTGTTACGCATTGGGAAGCTTTCTAAACGTTCCCTCATGGCTTCCCCGTTTGCGTCCTTCTTCTTCTCTTTTCTTCAACGGCAAATAGTCTCTGGTAATTCACAAGGAAGTTGAAATGAGAATGAAATGAGCGAATCGCGTCTCTGACATTCAGATGAGAGCTCTACACACTGTTGTTCAATTGTTGAATGAGCACCGTTCATTACAAAGAGCAGTATGTGTGTCCTGGGAATGGAGGAAATGTCACATTATTTTAGTAGGGATTCTGGTTCCAATTTGATTCATTTAACAATTGCAATTCGTTATCAAATATTTTTAGGAATTCTGAACAGTAGATTTTTGTGGAAGAAATAAAAACAGTTCTTCCTGCATTTACTGACCTCAGCAGCTTGTTGCCAAATGATCAGATAATTTAAGATTTCAGCAGAACAGACATAACAAATTAGAAATTATTTAATATGATTCTCGCAAAAGGTTTATAGTTGAACGCTAACTGAAAAAAAAAAGCCTTAAGAACAACATATCAGTATTATTCGGTGTATTGGGGTGTAAGAGACAAATAATTAATAACTTGATTTTTTGGATTTATTTTGATTCACTAAAAGAACCGATTCAGATTCACTTATAAGGCTACACAGATTTTAGTAGCAAATACAGCTAAACAGTGGAGCGGGAAACACAGTCAGAGTATTTTAGTAGGGTTTTCATCTACACCGCACACTCATCAACTGTTAATAAGAACCAGAATTCATTAAAAACAGTTAAGAATCGATTCTTTAGCCCAAACAAGACCGTACGTGCACAGGATTTCACAGAATATTTTTTACATGATATCTTCTATGATGAAATGTAATAAAATATAGGTCACATATTCAAAGAAACCAGCCAGAAAAACACACTTGAGAAATGGAGGTAAAAGCTGTGGATGAAATGATGATGAGAGAAGAGAGGAAAAGATGGAGAGCAAGAGGGAACGTGGATGGATGGTGTCGTTCATGAACTGTGGCAGCTCCTTACTTTCTCTGTCTCTCTGCCCAGCCAATCAGAGGCCTCCATCAATAGCTCGCCACTGTTTAGAGCCAATCAAATGCCACTGAGGGCAATTTTGGACTAGTGTGGTGCCATAATGGGACTTTTGGACCAATCAGAAGCCTACGCTGCAATCTAATACTTAAATCCCTCCTTTCCCCCTCTGTTCTGTCTCTCTCTTTCTCTCTCTCCCTGCTGGAGTGTGTCTGTCTCACCTGGTCTCACGCCTGCCAGCATGGGCAGCGGGTGGTGTGTGAAGGCCATTCGGGGGGACCTCGTCTGTGCTGACAGGGCGCTGAAATCGAATTTCCCCGCTGGCTTCTTTAGAGACCCAGGAGAGGACAGCCCTGCCAGAAACCACACGTCAACAACAACAACAGCACACACCAATCAAACACTCACTCGCTGACCAGCTCAACTAACTAACTCAACTAACTACTGCTTAAATGATCAGTGTTGGCTTTTGAAGGAGTTCAATATGTATTGGTCATTTTTGCTAGAATTTGAACAACAACAAAAAAGTTTATATTTCATTTAGTTGATATTTTTATGTTAGGTAATTTTTGGATAATCCAGTCAATTAAATAAAAGATACTTCATATTAGATTACGTTCTCTAGTTATTTGGAACTTGATCAAAGAGTTCTTCTATTTTTTGAATAAAAATATTAATACATATGCAAAATAAAATAATGAATATCTTTTATATATTTTAATTACTATTTAATAATGTCAATTTTCATATAATCTAGTAAATAAAACAAAACATACTTCATCATATTTTCTTATTTTTCTATTGTTTTTGGAACTTCTTGGGAGTTCTACAAGTTCTAATATTTTCAATATTTAAAGTAATACCTAATAATAATATAATGAAGGTTTTCTCATTCATCAGTGCAAAAACAGCTTCACATTACAAAACACTCAAAATTAAATAACTGAAAACAGTGTAATTAATATTATCAAATTGATAAGATGTGACTCTAAAATCTGATTGGATGAACCACATTGCAGAATATCCGATATTCACACACCTGTGAACAAGTTGCGACATTGCTTGCCAAGCGTACACAACTAAACTCCGCTTCACAACTCCTTTAGAAAACAAGTTTTTCCTCGTCTTGACTTGTTTAGGTCACGTTCTGCTTTGTATTTTCACATTCCTCCACGTTTCTTTGCCTCCCTTAATGTGTAAATAACGTAAAGCAGTCCTGTCCACAAATAGCCATGCAAATATAGCCTGTAGCTGTACAAACGTTGACACATTTCTACCGTCACACAGTGTGTATTATATAGCGTCATACCACCCAACCGTAGTCTTCTGTACGTGTTCCTTAACTATTAAATTAGCAACACCTCAGCTGGTTCAATCCATCACCAGAAAGAAGAAAGAGAGATGAAAATAACATGAAAAGGTGAGAAATTGCAGGAGAAAGTGATAACAGAGCAGGGATGGCTCATAATTGGAAGATAACCAAAACACACACAGATAGAGAGTACTCCTGGCACCCACTGCTCAGTGTTACTCATACACACACACACACACACACACACACGCTTAAACTTCACTTCAGTTTGATGCTATTTTTTCCTCTCTACATTACAAGGCATTAAATCCCATTTCAGCTTAATTCCCCTTTCTCAGTTCACTTTTGAGTGCATTTGTTCTTGCATGTGTGTATGCGTGTGTGTGCCAGAGAGAACACCCGTGTGTGTGGGAGTGTGCAAATGCATGTGAAAGTGTTAAGTCTGTATATGTATATTTATCACAAAATGTGTACACAACGCACTCTCGCCTCCTGCTTCTTTAGAAATGAGAATTTGATGTACTATAAAAATAATATAGTCAAAGATTCTCAGTGCAAAACATTTGTGAATGCCAGCTAGTTTATTTTTAACTAAAAAACTAAATTAAAAACTAAACATTTACCAAGGTTGCATTTATTTGATCAAAAATACAGTAAAAACAGTAATATTGGGAACAATTTTTACAATTTAAATTTGACAGTTTTCTATTTGAATGTATTTTAAAATGCAATTTATTCCTGTGAAGTTTCAGCATCATCAGTGTTGGAAACAGTTGTGCTGCTTTATATTTTGTGAAAACCAAGATACTTTTTTTATATATATTTTTTTCAAATTCAAAAGAAAAGCATTTATTTGAATTGGAAATCTTTTGTTACATTATAAATGTCTTTACTGTCACTTTGTGGTCAATTTAATGCATTCTTGCCGAATAAAACTATTCATTTCTTTTGAACGGCAGTTTATGATGTACTAGCTAACTGCACTATGCTAACCAGTCAAACATTTACCAACTGGTTAACAGTGTAAGGATCAGAGGAAGGCGGGAAAAATTATTGAACAAAACAAAATGACACTTCTGGTGCTGGAAACCTCTGCATAAATGTACAACAAATGAACCCTATTTGTAAAAACGTTCAAAAGGTTTGAAATGAAAAGTATTGCTTTCTGATTATGACATTCACACACAAATGCAGAGCAGATGTCTCACACTACTGTAGATACACGGAAGCGCCATCTGGGACCAGAACACAGACTGAGAGTGTGTGTACGTGTGTGTGTATGTATGTGTGTGGCTAATGCGTGGACAGAAGGTGCACCTGTGTAGTGCATTTTCTCCGAGTTTGTTTGCGTGTGTGTTGTTTTTGACTTCTTCCAACACTACTAGCTGATTGTCACCACAGCGATCATTTAGTTTAGTGTCTAACATACTGCCAAAGGCAAAAGCACCCATTGTTGACACTAAGCATTTTATAGTATAATGAATAATACTGAGAATTGTCATTAAAAGTAAATTGATAACAAAAAAGTTATCAACAAAGTGGGTGAAAAACAGACTAAACAAGCAACACAGTCAACATCTGATGCCCTACTGCCCTGACACTAACCTGTCTACTCCCACTACTTCTGTACACGTGTAAGTGTGTGTAGTATGTATTCTAACCATGGTAAGGAAACTGCACACCATCATTTTCATGTTTTATCTTCCTCTCTTGAACACTCGTCAAATGGTGCTGCACTGCAACTGGAGAAGGTAATTATTAACACAAGAGGAGAGAGGAAGAAGATCATGAACATAGTGCAATTTATCCCTTTTGCACCAATATGAAACTGTTACCCAGTCTGGCCCCATTCAACACATTTCCTCTGAAGAAAGGATTTCAGTTTCAATTTTAAACTGGCATCTCGATGGTCTTATATTAGTAACCACTAGCATCAGTACCTGTCATGCCGATATCTCTCCTATTACAGAATAATTCATTGGGATCATAGAACTGCACATAGCCATAGTTCACTGACAAGCTTCGCAATATCACCTTCGATTACGAGTAAGATATTGTGTAGCTTGTTCAATTTTGGGTGAACAATTCCCTTAAGGAGTTGTTTGAACCCTGTTTTGAGCACCATATGTTTAAGGTCATTTATGTCTTTGATCGGCTCTCAGGTCAGTAGAAATGCAGGCTGTTTTTTTAAGATGACTGCTACAGTAACACAGATCCCACATCCGAGACCAGACTCCGGTATCAGCATCATCAGTGTAAAAGGCACATTGATATGTAAATGTGATGCTCACCTGCATCGACATCATTGGGCCAGCCGCTGGACTGGGAGCTGGTGCCAGCCGGAGAACGACTGTAGAAGACATCATCGACAGGACTCTCCATCTCACTGTCATCTATAGACTTACGCTTATTAGAGCTACAGAGACAGACAGAGAGACCAACAGAGGGGTTAATCAATATCCCTGAGTCAGATTCCTGTAGACAGATAGAGAGAAACACAGAAAAAGTGCAGAAATACAGAAGACTCAGACTAAGTACCTCCGAGGAAGACTGGCGTACAGCTCCACCTCAGACCTACAGAGCAAGAAGAGACACAGACAAAGGGGAAACAAGAGGAAAGACAAAAAGGAGAGCAAGACAGATCAAATTTCTGCTGAAGAGAGACTGAAACAGGCATAAAGAGCAGGCTATGGGTGTATGTGTGTTCACCTTGTGGATGGAGGAGAGGCAAGTGAACGTCTGCTGAGTGCTACTTGGTTGATGTTGTAGTAACCGGGACCTTCCAGATCCGCAAGAGAGAAATTAGGACCGGATGCTGTTGCAACAGGGGCTGCGGAAGAGAGGAACATGTTGGGAGTTTAAACTACCGTAAAAACTACAGAACTCTAAGACATTAAATCAGAAATCAGACATAGTAACTTTAGTGAGCGGGTGAGAGTGCCTGGTTTGATTTGGTCTGTTTACCAAACTGTTCCACTGATTCATTAATAAGAATTCAACACTTAAGTGATTTGATCGTGAATTGGGCCAAGTGAAAAACAGTTTTTGCAGTGTGCTGTTCATTTAAGGAAACACTAGCATGTGTTACGGTACTTACTTTGAGACACTCGTACCAGCTCGGCTACGTTCCACACCCCTGAAGTCACAAAGCAGTCCTGAAAACTCAGATGTCCTGCAGAAACAATACAAATTCACATTCCTCACCCAACTGATACCAGTACCACATGCATCCAGCATCAAAATCTAATGCATGATTTATACAAAGACAATAATAACAATATCTTGTGTTTCAGACAAAAGCTGGCCAGCTAATTGTAGTCTAAAACCCCTGCTTGTGGGATTGTGGGATTCAAGTATGAGGTCAGTAAGATTTTTCTTTTTCTTTTTTTAAAAATAAATTAACATTCACCATGGATGGATTAAATGAAAAAAACATATAATATTACAAAAGATTTCTATTTCAAATAATATGCTGTTCTTCCTGAACTTCCTATTCATTAGATAATATTAAAAAATATAAATATTAAGCAGCACAACTGTTTTCAATATTGATAATAATAAGAAATGTTTCTCAAGCAGAAAATCGGCATATTAGACTGATTTCTGAAGGATCATGTGACACTGAAGACTGGAGTAATGATGCTGAAAATTCAGCTGCACATCACAGGAATAAATTACATTTTGAAAAAACATACAAACAGAAAACATTTATTTTAAACTGTAATATTATTTTACAATTTTACTTTATTTTTGATTAAATAAATGCAGAATTGGTAAGTGTTAGAAGAGACATTAAAAATATTTTTCATGGTATAACTATATATATATATATATATATATATATATATATATATATATATATATATATATATATTTATTTTCTTTTTTCTCACCGTTTGGTGGGGGTTTGATGTCCGACTCTCCTTGTTGATTGGAATTGTCTGATTGCCCAGACTCTGGATTGAGAAACAGAGAAAAGATGCACATAAATGGCAGAAAATGGCTCATATTCAATTACTAGAGTTGGAAATGGATTGTTCAGTGATTGTTCAGTTTAGGCACTTGGACACAACAACACTGCGAGCAGACATTGTCGAGCCGTGTGAACATGAGAGAGAGAGAGAGAAAATGAGAAACGAGTGTCTGAGTACATATGCATGAAAGTGTGCGTTATCAGCACAGTTTATGGCAGGCTGCGTGTGCATGTGTGTTTGTGGAGGTGTTTATCGGACGGCTGTAGGTGATAAGGGAACACACTGGCTCATGCCAGCATGATTTGATAGAGTGTGTAGAGATTAGGACAAATACACTCGCACAAACAAAAGAACAGCAGTCTGAACAGAGGAGAAAGAGCAAGACCGTTTCTTTTTTCTCTACATTTAGTGTGTTGTCTCCATCTCTCTCTTTCTCCTCTCTCACTTTCTCTTTTTCTGGAGTCCTGGCAGCCATTTTAGTCTTTGGCAGCCATCTTAGTATTGGCGATGCACACACATTCCTGCTAGCTGACAACACACACACACACACATACAGTGGATAAACATAGGTCCGAACCCATGAACAAGGCTGGAAAATGTGTACAGTAGGTTGTGTTTCATATGGCATACAGCATACCAAGTCCTGTCTGAGCGAGAGTAAAAGCGATGCCACAGAGTGCACAAGTCATTCGGTCTCCATGAGTGTTGGAGGTTTTCTGTGAGATGACTTTGAAAGAAGCCCAGGCTGGTGTTACTCTTTTAAAAGTATCATGTATTTGTCATTCTGGAGCTTGGCAGCTGCTGTCACACTTTCAATTATCAATAAAAAAATAAAAATAAAAATAAAAAAATGGGACGTTCTTCAAAATGTTACATTTTGTGTTCCAACTAGGGACGAAAGTCATACATGTTTGTAAGCAAATAATGACAGAACTTGTGAACTTTGTGATCTTTTTATACAGTGATACACACAGATTGGTGCAGACTGTAAACACTGTAACTGATTTCACCAACACATATTCATTCTGTATGTACTGTCCGTCTAGAGCAGCTTCATGGCATCGCTACCAGTCCTGACTCTCCAAGTGTGCTCTAGTAGATGACAAGAGACAACCAAGAGGGGGAAAATACTATTTTAAGTACATCTGTAACATGTTAGATCATTAACCCCCCCACCAAACTAATTTTATTATTACAAATAAATTACAAAACAGAACTTTTTTTCTATTTGAACATTTTCAAATGTAATGTATTCCTGTGATCAAAGCTGAATTGTCAGCATCATTACTGCAGTCTTCAGTGTCACATCATCCTTCAGAAATCACTCTATTATGCTGATTTGCTCAAACATTTCTGATTATTATCAAAGTTGAAAACTATACATTTTTTCAGGATTCTTTGATAAATAGAAAGTTAAAAAGCACAGCATTTATTTGAAATGGAAATCTTTTGTCATTAGTCACTTTTAATCAATCTAATGTGCCCATGCCGAATATAAGTATTAATTTATTTTAAAAAAAATAATAATAATAGTAATAATTATATATATATATATATATATATATATATATATATATATATATATATATATATATATATATATATTTGCAAAAATGTTTTTTTTAGGTTTCTGTTATTTTAGATCAAATGTTATCTTGATATGCTTTTAGAATATAATAGAATAGAAATGATATTTTTGAACAGCAGTGTAAAACAAGCAAATGTGCTATACACTTTGTTCCATAGAAAAAGTTACTAGTTTAGAGCGACATGAGAATTTTTCATTTTTACATACTGAATAATTTTAGCAGGTGTGACTTCAATGTCATCTAAAAATGATGAACTACACTGAACATTATTTACTCACTCTCATGTCAGTCTAAGCATCCATGTCATCTCTTTGACTTCCTGTCTTATACTTTTTTTTCCTAAAAGAGCTGCTTATTAATTTAAAAGTGGGCCATATAAATCATAGCTCTTCTCAAGTTATAATGATAGCTTTGTGTGCGGAGCAGACCAAAACTTCTCAACATAATTTTATTCATGCACGGTCTTTCCATCCGCTGCAGCTGTCAAATTTAATTTTGGTGCACGTTGCATCAAGTTTAATGATTATGAGTGAGTAGATGTCCATACACGTTCTTTTTATTATAATGTATAATGACTTTAGGTGCATGTATGCTTGTGCCTATAAAACGGATCTCTCCGTGTCTTTCAAACATGTCTCTCTTTTTTAGACCCAAACAGATGTTAAACCCCATACAGCCTCTTTTTCGTCGCCCCCTCCCTCCGTCCCCATTTATCAGCATGCAGTTGGGTTTCGCTTAAGAGGTTTAGCATTATGTTGCTAAACATTCTGACCTTTTTTTAATCCATAATGCTCTTAAAGTGTTCCAAAGCATCCTAATCCCCTCTGCCTTCTCACTCCGCGGCTCTCCACACTCATTTATCAGCCAATAGTCATCATTCTCCGGTTTTCTTTCGGCTCTAATTATTTATTTCTCATCCTGAGCTCAGTGTCACCATGAGAAATATCTCATAGCTGGAGGACATCCGTATACTGCGGTACTGGGCTGTTGGATTACGGATGCTCGGGAGTTAGAGTCGGCAGAGACAAACATCTGTCTGCACTTACACATGAAGAGCTTTGGGGACGAGCTCAGCGAACGTAAACTCATTTGTGAGGTTATTTCATTAAAAGCAAGCTGTTTTTCAGTGTGCATTTGTGTGTGTACATTTTTCTATGTATGCATGTGTAAGTCTATGTATGAAGGAGCAGGTGCGTGAGAGTGGTTTCAGCACAGCCTGTCACCCATCTGTGTGCCCGTCTGCAGCCAGAGTCTGCCAACACACACACACACACACACACACACACACACAGAGAGAATGGAGAGAGACACATGCAGGCAGAGAGACAAGAGAAGAGAGCAGAAAAAATAAAGAAGCATCTTTCACACATAAATCCAAGTGTCTCCATCAGTGTGCTGACATAAATAGCTTTAACACACACTCACACCAGCGCGAGACACCCTGGCTAAAGACGACGTGATTTGGGCTCTTTACAGGCTTTTGATTAGATGGGCACATCAGATCTCAAAGGAACCCCAGGAGGACCCTCGTCCACAAAGACAGAATGAGAAGGAAGGACAGAAAGAAAGAAAGAAAGAAAGAAAAAGAAGAGAGAAGTTGGAATAATAATTACTGTGTTACTCAAATCACTAAATAAGTGAAAATAATCTAGAGATAGATCATAATTTGTAAAAAAAATGTTTTTACTTATTTTGCACTATTTTGTTCTATTTTACTCTATTGCATTCCTTATTAAAAACCAAGAAAATATTCTTTTTTTCTTCTCGTACTAATACATTTATATTCATATTTAGTCATTTAGCAGAAGTTTTTATCCAAAGTCGACTTACAAATTAAGACTGCTAATACTTCTACTCAGCAAGAATGCATTAAATTGATAAAAAGTGACAGTAAACAGATACATAATTTTACAAAAAAAGAAATACTGTTATTTTGAAATTTATATTAAAAAACAACCATGAAAAAAGAGTTTTCCACAGGTTTCTTGAGCATCAAATCAGTATTTTAGATTGATTTCTGAATGATCATGTGACACTGAAGACTGGAGTAATAATGCTGAAAATTCACAGGAATAAATTATATTTTAAAGCATTAAATTAGAAAATTTAGCAATACTATCATTATTAACCTTTTTATTAAGTTTCTTCATTTTATATCAATACTAACAATAGATTATTGTGACATTAGACTCGTACAAATGTAATTTATTTACAATATATACACAATTCTGAGCCACTGAGTGGAGGAGAATTTTTAATTTTCATGAAATTATGTAAAAACCTGCAATAACGCAAAATATTGAAATATTCCTCATGCTAAATACAATTTTGCATTATTTTATTGTTCACTTTTCACTCCATTATGACCTGGACATGATTTTGCGAGACTTTTTAAGTCTATTCTTGTTCTTCCCAGTAGGGGGCTCCTCAGTGCAGTGAGGAAGTCAGAAATAATAAACAGCAGAGCGAAAGGCCCTAGAGCTTTGGAGACAGCAGGTGATGCGATTTGGGCCATTTCAGGGCAGTCACAGGTGTGCAATTTCACATCAACAAACATCACCTTTCAGTGTTAATACAAATAAACAGTTTGTTGACACTTGTGGTTTGATCGCTGTGGTTGTCTTTCCCCACAGTGCAAGCACCAGTCCAATAAATGATAGTCATAAACACACTTTTATGCAATGCAAACAGAAATACGCTGATAATGCTCCTCAGACTTACTATCTAATGCTAAATCTGGCCAGATAGAGCAGGATGTGCATCCATTTGTGTATGTGTGTGAGTGTGTGTCCTCAGAACACCCCGTGACCTAGACAGGATGTGACTGTTAAACAGGCTTTACAATAGTTCACTGTGTGAAGGGCTACACAGGATACCAGGTATAAAACACACACACACACTGGCATTTTAACCTGTATTACAACACTCAGCATATTTAACAACTATTTGTAGTGCATAACAATTTGACTCATAAACTTCCAAGTTTATCTAACACTCAAAGTTAATGATTTGAACAAATGCCTAGCCCTATTACACTTCAAAACTTTATTTGATCAGAAATACAGTAAATACTGTAAATTATTATTAGAATAAAAATTACCTTTTCAATTTGAATATATTGTAAAATGTAATTTATTTCTGGAATTTAATACTGAATTTTCAGCATCATTATGCCATTCTTCAGTGATCATTGAGAAATCATTCTAATATTGATTTTTTTTTTCAGAATTCGTCACTTTTGATCAATTTAATGCATCCTTGACAAATAAAACTTAATTAAAGTTTTCAATGCTAACAACACTCGATCGTCATAGCGGTGAGTTTTGCACAGGCCAGAACTCTTCATCTTCACAAAAATGTGCAGATCTTTTTTGGACAGTGCCACAGAGATCCACCGAACTGATCATGTGATATAAAAACGCCACTTTGTGCCACAGAAAGAGAAAGAAAGTGATACAAAGAGAAAGAGCCCGAAGGAGGTCTGGGAACAGAAGGTTCTGCCAAAAAAGCCGGGAGAGAGAATTAGGAGGGGGAAGGCAGACAGGATCTGTTGCCAAGGAAAGTGAAGAGAAGAGAGGAGTACACAACATACATCTAGACAAAGAGAACAGAGCGAACAGACAACTAATAGAGGAGGAGAACAAACAGAATAACAGACAGAAGACACACACTGATACATGAACACACATACACTTTGACCTCCAGTCACAGAGCCAGAAGACTAACATGCTTGCATGTGGAAGGCGGGGGTTCCTTTTCCAGCCAATCACAGAGCTGGAAACCGACTGCACGGGCCAATGACATATGGGGGTTCCAATCCAAACCCCACCCCGAGCTGCTTGCCTTGCTGTTCTTTGTGCATTGTGTAGCTGTAGCACACAGATGCTCAATGATGTCATGAGTGTGTGTGGTGCAGTGGGTCGGACGGTTACCCGAGGTCACTGGGGGTTAGCGAACTGTCAATCGTGACAGCTGGATGAGGGAAGAAACTTTTACAAATGCACACACAGGCCTCACATGAGTTTATCCACTAGAGATTGGGGCAAAATGCTTGCATGTGTGTGTTTATGCGCTTAGCGCTATGATCCTTTAGTGCTATCGCAATAAATAACCTCAGAACACGATTAGAGGATGCAATAAGCTTTTCCCAGAATGCTCAGTAGTCCTAAAAACAAGCAAACATCTGAGCATATGTACACAAATACAACGAACATCTCGATGAAGAAGTGCAGACACAGGTCAGAGTCTAAAGACCAGCTGTTCTGTGCTGACCTGAGCTCAGTGTGTGCGTGTGTGTGTGTGTGGTTCGGCTTTTATCTTATTAAATGAGATAAGGAGCTTGTCCCGTCTGGATTCTCACTGTTCATCTGATCCAGGACCTTCTCTTCTCAGATCTGAGGAATGTGTATTACGATGGTCCCAGGCTTCAGCGGAGGCCTGTGGAGCCATAGGAGCCCTTCCAAATGAAACATGCTAAACCATTTTTGTCCTAAAGAAAATGTGAGTAGTGTTCACCTGTGCAAAGCATGGAACCACGATGCTAGAGTGTATTTGGGTGATTGCAGAGGCATTGCCATTTTTTGGTTAATCTGATAATCACCAATTATTTCCCTCCAAAACTATAATCAAATTTAAGAAATTTCTTTTAACATTTCATCAGAATTACTGCACAGTTGCCAGGTTGGAAAGAATCATTTAAACACTGAGAAGAAAATGCATGCATTTAAGAGTTGAACTCTTGACATCTGGCCACCCCAATCATAATGCAAGATAAAATAAAAATAAAATAATAATAATTTCCATTATTAATTACCTGCAGGCCAATATCGCAGACCATGTTCCTTAAACACTTTCCCCACCACTGACACTTTTTTTCCGGCTTCCTGTGTTTTCACTGGTGTATGGTAGGATGATTTGATCATCATTCTGAATCTGATCTTTTTAAAAGCTATAATATGATGACTATAATATGATGGAATCACTATATTTAACAAATAAATCTTTATGAATTGATTGGATCATGAAAAGTGGTGGGATGGAAGGGGTTAAACATTAGGTCTCTTCTAAATAGGAGCAAATTATTGCAGTTTGATGAAAGAAACAAAGATTGCAAACACCGCCAATAACGTCTAAAAATCATTCTGCATGAGCGACTGATATTTACGAGCTGCAGAGTGATCATAAAAAGCAAACCGTTATTGTTTGAAAATCTGTCACAAACAGAGGCACTACAAGGCTGATGTGAGAATGGGGGTTCAAGATTCGGAGAAATAAAGAGAACGGGAGAGAAAGAGCCATGAAGGTTTCTCTAGTGGAACTGCAAGTGACTGCATCTGTTTGGCAGCAGCTCAGAAAAGTCTAGTGTTTCAGCCTCCACACACACACACACACACACAGAGAGAAAGCTCAGAGAGAGCTAGTGTTTCAGGCCTCAGCCTCAGGGACTGCTATTCCAGGCTAGTTTATGAAAAACAGCTTTATGTGGAAAAAAGGGGAAACGTTGGAAGAGGGAGAAAGAGAGAGAGAGAGAGAGGCTGAATCAGAGGGAGTCCGCAGTTAGAAACAAAAGCCACGTACACACTGAAAAGTTTTGGTGTGATAACCATATTTAAAAGTGCGAGTGAATCCCGAAAACTCTCAGTATGTGTGTGTTGGATGCAAAAATAAATAAATAAATAATCTCGACCCATGCACTCATGATAGCTGACAAAGTGATTGCACAATGAACACTGATGCCAGGGGTTTTACCTGGGGAGATTTGACGCAGAATTTGGGACTGAGTCAAGTCCAACACATTCCTTTCAGCCATTTGCATCACATCAGAAGGAAGGACACAATATAAACTGATTTTATTTTTTTATTTACAATTTGTGTGTTCTCCTCCACCCCCCCCCCCCCCCCCCCAGAATCCAGCAGGAAATGGGGTTCATGTTTAACGTGAGGAATAGAGGAGGAGACATCTGCTCTGTCCAGAAACAGGCCACAGATGCATCAACTCTTGACTCTTGGGCCAGTAGAGCACAGCTGGGAGGCAGGTGCTGTCTATCATCTGGCATGAAGCGAATCACAATAACCTCAAATGAACCGGCTCTATTCCCGCCCTCAGCAGCCCTTGGGGTTGAGCAGGACAGACCGCCTCTCAGAAACACCTTCAAGCCCAGATGTCATGCACTGCCAGAGCTATATATCACTACACATCGCTTTCCAGAGCATGACCACTTCTAAAAATGATCATCAGAAACAGAGTGCAGGCAACGTGTAGTTTACTTTGAGTAGGTTTTGTACTTAGATTTGTATGTTTTTCATAGTGTTTCAAAAGAATTGTTATTCCAAACCTCTGAGTAAAAAACATCAATCAAAATTTGGTTTAAATCTGTTGTGACTGTATGGACCTTTTTGTAAAGACATTTATACACTAATTCAGAAAGGATGTATTATATTAAATACTGTTCATTTGAACTTTCTATTCATCAAATAAAACTCAAAATAATGCATCTCAGTAATGCATCCTATATATGTATAGATGCTGAAAATCCAGCTTTGTATCACATGAATAAATTACACTTTACAATATATTCAAGTAGAAAACAGCTATTTTAAATTGTAGTAATATTTCACAATATTACTCTTTTTACTGAATGTTTTGTCAAATAAATGCAGCCTTGGTGAGACTTCACTGAAAACTCTTTTCAATGTATGAATGAATACTTCTTTACAAATGAGGTCACTAAAAAAAATCTCCTTTTTGTAACAACATGAAGGTGCAGATAATGACTAATCTTTCATTGTTCTGGATGAACTATTTGTTTAATGCTGCCAGAGTTCAGTTGTAGTTCTTAATTTGATCTGATCTATGCAGTTTGATTTCTTTTCAGCTACTAGTAGCAGCAGTCCAACCTTTCGGCTCGCAACACCAGATGCAGCTCAGACATCTAAACATTTGCTTAGTGATTTAGTTTTCTGTTTTAGTTGGGTGGCGTTCACCTCACTGGCAGCGAGCGCACATACCCTGCGGCCGAGACGCTGGGTTTTCCCTCGTTTTCTTCCTCGCTGTTCTTTTCATGGACTAGTATTTTCATCGGACACACCGACATCTGCAGATTCTCACAGAGAGCGCAAGAATTCTGTCACACTCGCTGTTGCAGAAAAACGTCCCACTTGCTTCCCCCTTTTCATCAGGGGTTTCGACAGAGAGAGAGGGGGAGGGATTGAAGATGGAATGAGAGGTAAAAAAAAGAGATAATTGCAGGAAAGCGGGATTATTAGGCCATCAGTATCCTTTCAGACCGAAACTGCCAGATAAGTGAGATCAGATGGAGAGACAGAGAGCAACACGGGGTCTGTCTGAGGCTCGAGAGAGGTTATGATCAAGTCAAGTGTCCAGCTTGTTTACTGGCTCATCTTATTATTACATCCTTGTCCATTTATTGCGACGCCACCATTCAAAAGTTTGTAATCTAAGATTTTTTCATGTTTTTGAAAGAAGTCTCTTCTGCTTTGCAAGGATGCTTTTATTTGATCAAAAATACAATAATATTGTTAATTATTTTTGCAATTTAAAAAAAATCACAGTTTTTTTATTTGAATATATTATTATAGAAGCTGAAATTCTGAGTAGCCTGTGAGTGTGAAGTTACTTTAGATTTAGTTACAGAACTATTAGAAAATGTGCTCTGGCATGTGTTTAGCTGGCCGGCAAGGATTTCATCATTTTCTCATTAGCTTCGAGTTGAGGTAATTACATTCTACAAGTTAATTACTCCATTCGACGTCTCTGCTGAATAAGAGGACCGAAAGTTCTAGAACAAAAGTGACCCTGAGTTTAGGAATCTCGAAACTCTGAGTTCTCTGGTTCTCCGATCAGAGCAGCTGGGACCCATTAACACATTTAGTACTGAATTGCACTCAATTTCTCCTACACGTCTTTCTCTTTACCTCACTAATGTTTCAAGAGTCCCTGAGGACCCTGGGATGGCTGGGACAGACAAAAACTCACAGATTTCCACTTCTTTTACACCATTCTCCCTTTCGTTTTGCTCAGGCACACTGCATACGGGGTCAGGCTGAATCTATGTGAGTGTTTTTGGGCTTTATCCCTGCAGACAGTCAGTCACTCAATCTAATACTTTATGGCTTGTATCCGTTGATCTGCTGTAGGTTTAGCTATGAAATATCGTAATACCCTGCAGTCACAAACACACTGCTACAAAACACACTTTGAGGGGAGGTGCGTGTGATTACTGAACTTATCCCCAAATGCTAGTCTGCCGGCATGTAAGAGCCTTATAGCTCTGGAAGAGATAAATATATAGAGAAAAGTACACAAATATGCTTTAAATACTACAAACTCACCCACATGTAGACACAGGAATCAGCAAACTAAATATGTGTGTTGGGTCCAGGAGTGTTGTTGCACATAGTAGCATCAAATCAGATTGTAGGATGAATAGTGCAATTGTTTTTTTGCAGATAAACTATCTACAATAGAACACGGCAAGCCTGCTAATCTCTTTAGGAAAATCGCTTTAGGGTGCAAATCGCCTTTGCTGAAATATGGTACGTACAATGGCCACAAGAAAATATTAGGCCATTTATGCAACACTTAACTTGCATATCAAGAGGCACTTATTTAAATATCTAGTGCTTGCATTTTCATTTTATTTACTGCCATGGCTTTTATTTAAAATTTCAGATCAGTAAGATTATTTTTTAAAGAAATATATACTTTTTAGTAAGGACACATTAAACTGATCAAAAGTAGTTGACAGTAAAGACATTCATAACATTAACAGAAATAGACTTGATTTTCAAATAAACAAGTTCTTTGGATTTATTCATCAAAGAACCCTGAAAGAAAATGTATCATGGTTTCTGCAAAAATACTAATCATATTGATGTTAAAGATATAAAGATTTCTGAAGGATCATGTAGCACTAAAGACACGAGTAATGATGCCAAAAATTCAGTTTTGCTTCACTGGAATAAATTAAGCTTAATTTAAAAATATAATGCAAATGTAAAACATCTTTTTTCAATTGTAATACTATTTTGCAATATCACTGTTTTACTGTATTTCTGATCAAATAAATGAAGCTTTGAGCAAAAGACACTTTTAAAAACATTACAAATCTTCCCAACTGCAAACGTTTGAATGGTAGTCTATGGTGCCTGAGGAAATATACTTAGTGAGCAGGAAACAAGGAAGAAATTGTTGTAAATATGTTTATTTGTATGTTCTCTGTGTAAACTGTAAGCACACAAGTTTTTGAATAAACTCTCTCTCTCTCTCCAAATATTTCTGGCCAGTAATAGAGCTTTCATTGTTTGGGACAAGAGGAAGCAGGAACCGTATCCTCACTGACCTGAATGTGACGTGTATGTGTGTGTGCTGCTCATAATGCACTTCCTCCAGACTCTTTGATGCCCCATCACACACACACACACAAATATTTCAGTCTATGTGTCAGTGCCCTGATCCTGTAGCCGTGTTTGAGTGTCTTGCCTTAATAGACTGGTCACGCTTGCTTACCTCTGCTAGAGAAGAACTTTAATGTGGGTTCTGCCTCATAGTCCTGTGGCTGACATGCCTTAATGATACTTTCTCTTCAATGAAACATTCACTGAAAGTGGCATGAGAGTAGCGAGGCAAATCAAAACATTAGAGCCTATCTTTCTCGGAGAACAATGTGGTATTGAGGAGTAAATAAATAGTAATGAAACTACTAACTTAAATACTAATATTAAAAGCTTCTCTCTACCAAGGGATTCTGAGTTTACATCTCAAAATTCAAACTTTTTTCATACTTTTTTTTTTCTCAGAATAGTACAAGTTACTTATCCAAACAAGTAACATTGCTTTAACTGTTTTTGGCACACTGTTTTGCACACGCAACTTTACACCCAAGCAAACTGAAAATAAATAAATAAATACACATGTCACCACTCCAAAATATAGCTTCAAAGTAGTTATCTACTCTTTATTAGTCATTTGTTGTGCATATAGCTACTTTCAGTTATAGCAGTTTAGGTTCCCACACATATGAATATAAATGAATACAGGAGGATGAGAATAGACAGTTTTCTGGCACTTACATATCTAATGTCTTCTTCAGCCAACTCTCTCTCACTTTCTAGTCATGGTTATATTATTGCAGTGTGAGTAGACAAATGAAAACATTTGTCTGCCAATAGCTAGACCACAGAAGTCTCCCAACATGTCCAGATCTCACACTCCTTCATTTCCTTCCGTGTTTCATCTTTGATGAACACACTCTTTCAGAGCAGCAGACAGACGTCTCTTGCCCCCCCCCCCCCCCACACCTCCATCACACACACACACTTGTTTCTCACACTGTAAAACACCCTTTATCACTCACTCATGCACATTAGGCATATTAGTGCATACTAAACCTATGGTGAGTTTAAAACATATTCAGAATTAAACAAAAACTAAATTAGACTAACAACTAAAAACTAATCAAATATTACACAATGAATCTGTTATCTTCAACCATCATCATTACATGAAATCAGGTCACATCCCACCTGCAGATGGCGATATAGCATGTAATGCAGGTAAATTTCAGACATGCAATGGTAATTTGAACGTTTTTGTACAAAAAATTGAACAAAATAAAGTGTGACTATTCCAGGGTCTAAAAATTGTTTCTTCTTGCTTTTGTACATTACACACATATATTTTTAAAAATCTATTAAAATAAAATACAATCGAAATGTGACCATTACATAAAATTTTTAACTAATACTGCACTTCTGAAACAGAAGTTAAACTGAAATAGTAGTAAAATAATGCAAAAAATTTACAAAGAACATTTGCATGCAAGTATGCAAACATTGCAAGTGCCTAATGCATTCTTGCATGATAATTCTCTTTGAAATGTTCGTAAAGCAAACTAACTATAAAAGATGGTGCTAATAATTTACACCACCGTTATAGTGCCCCTCGTGGCAACTTTAGCAATGCAACACAACAACACATGCATAAATGCAGTTTGACATTTTAGAACATGTGCAATTAAGCTTTTTAAATATGTGTTCACATCCGTGTCTTTACACCTGTAAAACCCATAAATCATCTTGTTTTTCACTAACCACAATTAATTCTCTACTGACACTTTTATAGACAGACAAACACACACAGAACTGACTGATCTCACTGATCTCTCACAGCTCACTAAGCATCTTTACCGATGACACATCACATGACCAGAGCTCAACTAATCAGCACTCCTGCAGCCATACCAGTGTTTTTTTAGGTTATGTGAGATGTTTGATCTGCTGATCTGGGTCTGCAGGGTCCTGGTTCTGAAATGGGTGTGAGATTGTGTACGTCCATGTGAGGTCAAAAGGTTACAGGGTGTTTAGTCCCTTAATGGAGGATTTAGCTACATAACTCAAATCTCAATCAATCAGAGCTCAACCTAAATAACATCCTAACACAGTTAGGTAAGACCGATACACACACACACACACACACACACACACACACAGTTTGCGTGAATGTGGTGGAGTCTATCATTTGGGAGGATTGAGAGGATATACAGAAAAAATAACACTGGGCATGTTGGCACTTTTAAAACACACATGCAGCTTAAATCTAGTGCCAAACCACTGGCACTAAGCTGAGACACACTGTGCAATTATGGCTGTGTGTGTGTGTGTGTGTGTGTGTGTGTGTGTGGTGGTGGGGGGGTCTTGTCTAGTGGAGGCCCTTGAGAAATCTGTTTTCAATCTGAGCCGCAGCATATTACAAACACACATAAAAGAGAGAAAAGGCAGAGACTAGATAGAGATATGGATGTTCTACATCAAGCCAAAATACACACGAGTCCCTGAAGAAATGAAACAAATCTATATACCTCACAATGAAAAATGAGCAAAGACAGAACATAACTTTAAAAAGGGTGTGGAATATATATTCTGAAATATTAATAATAACACCGTGTATTAAACATAAGCACATCTTTCACGGTTTGTGCTACAAATATGAATAATCCTGGGGGATTTCAAACAAGGCTCTAGGGATCCCAAGCAGGCTGTGAGTCAGTGCCACATGCTCAGCAAAGACCATTAGAAATACAATATAAAATATTTATATTATATAAGTATAAAAATAAAAATAAATTCACAACACTACATTCATTCTGCTTTCTAAAGAACTTTGTCACTTGGTGTAAAAAAAATTCGTTTTAAATAATTATATTTATTCAATTTGGTGTAAAAACTAAAGAAAAAAAGGGAAAAAAAATTATTAAAATAAATATATTCAGCACAAAAAAAAGTGATTTAAAATAAAACAAATCAATTAAATGATTAGAATAAAGAAATAAATGAACAAACTAAATAAATTGTGTTATTACATCCAAAAACTAATTAGAAATCTCATATAATTCCATTGACAAAAATAGTTTCATGTTTCATTTTTCTTTTATAACTAACAATAATGCTTGTGTGGAAGAAACAAAAATGTCAACATTTTAGAAAGTAGTTTTTCCAATAACATTTTACATATAAAATATCTTTAAATATTTTGTATATTAAATAAAATACATCACTGCCTATATACCTTTGTTCACGTTGTGGCACCAAAATGTTTGAGAATTTCATACCTACAATTTTTACATGGCGGATGAAAAAACAGCCAAAAGACTCACAATGAAGGAGGGAAGTGGCAGAATATCATATAGACTTGTTAATGGGCCCTAAACACCTAGCAACAATCCAGAAAACCCTAGACTACAATACAGTAACACTTGTGGTGAGTTTCACACTGACATGCACAGCCTTTCTTCAGAAAACGTATAAATCTACTAAAAGCTTGTAAAAAATTCTGACGTGTAGTAATTATCCTATCACACACACACACACAGCTGCCATGCCTAACAGCTATTTTAACCTTTGACCTTCAGCCTGTTATTGTTAACACGCATCGGCATGACCCGCACACGTGCTGTTGTATTAACCTCTGACCCCACGACATGCCTCAGTAGCCTCCAGGGAAACACTCTTCAAACAAGAGCGGGGATTACTTTCACACTAACACAGCACCGTATTACATAACACACAGATCCCAAAAAATACACAACCGCTGTGAGCATTACGCTCTTCCAGTGAGGAAACCAAAATGACTGCTCCTCCAGTTAAGATGGGTACTGGGACTGCATTGTGGTGGCTCACTGGGAGAAATATAATAATGTGTCCTAATGGATATGATCATAAACAGAAGTGTGTTAAAGGAACACATGGGAAAGAAGAGCAGGAATCTACAGTATAAATCGGACACCTGTGTAACGGCAGACATATTTGCATCTTGTCAAGAGGATGTTGACATCTAACAGTGTCTCCTAACGGTCCTCTGAAGCTCAGTTTAGATGGTTTGTTCTCTCAAAGACACAACGTCTGAGGATGAGTGAATTATTGTAAAATAATTCGATCCGTACTATTTAATTGCACGCAGCTCTCTATAATTATATCATCCTCCAGAGGGCTTTCCCTTCAGAACATTAGAGGTAATTATCATGTGGTTTATGTAAACTGTTAGCAAGAATACCCTATCAGAGGCATCCAACATGTGTATACCAGCTCAAAATAGTTTTGTTGTGACAGTTAACATGTTAACAGGCAATTAATTAGTTACTTTTAACACTCTTAAGTGTTTTAAATGTGAAAGGAAAATAATTCATTTAATTGACTTTGACAGGTTCTGTTTATAAGTAAATGACAGAGAAACACCCTCTTAGCAGCTAATTTATTTGATCAAATCGGGTTCCACAACCATTCAAAATTTAGGGTCAGTAAGATTGTTTCATTTATTTATTTGTAGAAGTAGTTTTTCTAGACACAAGTCTTTTATGCTCACCAAGACTGCATTTATTTGGACAAAAACACCATACATTTTTTTAGAAATACAAATATTAATAGTAATAATATTTAATATTATTAATTTTTATAAATAGTAATAATATATAAATAAAAGTTAAACAGTAGGACAATTTTAAATATCTGTTTTTTATTTGAACATATTATATTTGTGATGCAAAGCTGAATTTTCAGCATCATTGCTCTCAGTCTTATACCACTCTAATATGCTGGTTTGCTGCTCAAGAAACATTTATTATTATTATCAAGGTTAAACACAGTTGTTCTGCTTCACATTTGTGTGGAAATCATGATTGCTTTATTTTTAGGAATCTTAGACAAACAGAAAGTTCAAAAGAACAATATTTATTTTACAAATGTCTTTACTGTCACTTTGATCAATTTAATGCATCCTTTAAAAAACATTCTGACTCCAATTGAACAGCCCTAATTTTGACCAAAGCTAAAATAAGAATGAAAGCGTTAAACTGCAAACAGTGACAGTAACGCAGACCCTCCTGCTTGTGTGCGTATGATGTCACTCCTGTGAGAGACTGCAGACGAGGACGGGTACAGTGAGAAATGTGCTGCAATGAAAACAAACGACTCAAATGTGTGATTGGTGGACAGCACAGTCCAGAGAAAGACATCTTGTGTTGGGAAGGATGACACTGCCAGTCATCAGTGACACCGAGACACACTCACACACTTGTTCTGATTGCAGCCGACAGACCATCAACACTCACGCTCGGGCATGTTGTTCTTGTCCTGTTTGTTGTTCATTTACAGCAACCTACTGAGCTGCTTACTAAGGCCTCACACTTTATGCTTTTCGGCGGGTGTTCACAAACCTTTTTTTGTCAGCCAAACCCCTTTAGCCCCACTTTGAGAAACCCTGCTTTATGGAAAAGTATAAGATTTACTTTAGTTTAACTTGATCTACTGAAACAACTAAAACTAATATAAAATAAACAAAAACTATATTATATATATATATATATATATATATATATATATATATATATATATATATATATATATATATAGACAGGTTAAAATAAAGAACTAATATAAATGACAAAACAGATTTAAAAAAGATTTAAACTAAAATTAACATGAAATTAAAAATGTTAAACTAAATGTACATACCGTATTAATACATAATAAACACTTTGAGGTTGCAAATAAAACAGATTTTTGGAGCATGTTTCAGTCTTTCTACTTTTTATTCATGTTTAATTCAATGCATTACTTCCTGATTCTTTCTATTTATTTGTGAAATCTACAATGAATTTTTGAGTGAACATTTTTTCAACACTACTTTTTGTTTCATTATAGTCTTACATGCACTTCACAAGCGAGGCACTATTTATTTGTGTTCTTCGTGGAGTTGCAGCATAGAGTTTCTTTCTTTCTTTCGCTGTACATTATAACTCTCTTTTTTCCGACCTTCCAGTCATTTTTTCCGAGCTCTTAGTCCAAACAGAAAAAAATGAAAGTGCTGTGTTATATAGAAACGAACTGGCTGTAGGTTTTACTTTGCTTTATTTCCTCTCAGATGTCTCCCCCTTCGATGATTTCATTAGACCCTGCAAAGCCTCTGAGCATGTGAGCAGGTATAAATTACTCTCATCTGGGACGGCCAAAGCACAATCACTATCTTCTGCAGCACTACCATTCTCTCTCTCTCTCACACATACACACACATACATAAACATATATATGAACTGCAAGAATCAATCATAGTCCAAACAAGGAGCCCCTGTGGTGCCAGCGGTCCCCTGCTGGTTAAGAGCCGCCTACAGCGAGTACACCCACAAAGACACACACATGCGCACACACAGGTAAGAAAACACGAAGAGAGTGAGCAAAAGAGTGAAAAAGCACATGGAAAGAATAGTTTTCTCAGATGTGGAGCTATCTGACGCTCCGGTATGGAAAATCTTCATCATGCTGAACCTACGGAGAAAACACACCACCACCACACACTCAAAAACACACATATACCTACAGTACACATGTGCCCCTCTGGTCAAAGATTATGACGCATTTGACTTAATTTATGCTTCTCCTGATTTTCAAAAAGCTTAAATGCATAAAATTAGTTTTGTAAGCAAACATAAATTTTGCTTACATGACATACAAAATTACAAAATTACCAATCAAAAGTTTGGGGTTGGTAAAATTTGGTAATGTTTTTGTAAGAAGTCTCTTTTCTCTTTTATAAGAACTGTTTTCTATTTTAACGCATTTTAAAAAATGTATTCCTGTGAATGCATTTTCTGCGCTATTACTCCAGTCTTCAAATATACGTATGTATAATATTTTAATATTAATATATATTTTTGGAAACTGTGATACATTTTTTAAGTATTCTTTGATGAACATAAATGTCAAAATAACAGCACTTTTTGTAAAATTATAAATGAAAAGTCAATTTTGATTATCGTAATTGAATGCATCCTTTTTCTGAATAGAAGTATTAATTTCTCGAAATCCAATGGTATCTATATAAATTACTTTTCTTTGTTATTTTATAGCTTTGATTATTTTATTATTTAAACATTAAAAAAATGAATAAATAATTAAATGAGTAAATTTGTCCAAATCTTTTACCAGCATTGTACATTTAAGCATAGAACTAAACCAGAAGAATTAGTATTTTTAAAGCCTTTTCTTATATTTTCAAACGGGGTACTGGTGTATTGCGTTGTGTGCACATACACAGTGCTCGTAGTAGCGTAATATATGGCACTCTTACACTTACAAAAAAAGATTAAGCATGGTAAAATCATTTAGTATAATTAAACATTTTAAAACACCATCGTTCAGTCTCTCTTTAATCCTTCGTACCTTTCCTACCTGTCCAGAGACGTTGTGCTTCACAGCTCGCTCTGTGAATACTAAATCGATTGCAAATGTGCCTTCTGACTTGTATTCCTCCTTGGCTATAACATTAAGGGCGCATGGAACATTTTCTTGGCAGGAGAAGCCAATTTTTTACAGTTTCCTTCATCTCTCCTTATTTTTTAAAGGCACTCACTGCTGTTTTTTATACCACAAAATTTTGGCTCGTGCCAATGGGAAAGAAAAAAAATACAGCGAGTCTCCGGAGCCCTTGGAGAACATCAAACAAATGTGTGTGTGTGTGCACCATCTGATTTACCTGCAAAGTAAACAAACAGCAGAGAGAGAAATATTGTAAATGAAGAGCAGTCCTGGACTCTTGCAGTTCAAGCATGTGGCTGACACATGGTCTGATCCAGTATGTGTGTATGATACACTGTGCCTAATGTATAACGTATACAGAGCTCTCAGACTGGACATAACGCACGTACTAAAGCACTTTTCATAACACAAATGACTGAGTCAAGACTGGGGGAGTGGAGAGAGAGTACAGTGTGTGTAGTTGATGTGCTTGTGTTGGCAGTGTTTCAGCATTCCACATTCCAGTGTGATATTCTGCACTGTGACCTTAGAAAACCCACACACACACACACACACACACACACACACAGCACTTTCCTTTGACACCAGTGCTCGTCACGTTCTCCACCTCTCTTAATTCAGTCTCTGATTCCTCTCATCAGATCTTTAACCGTAGCCTTTAACCTTCCAGTTCTCTATTTCTCAGTCTGACTTCCTTCCATGTCAAGCTGTGACTTGTAAATATTCAGAGGGGTGATGTGTGTGTTCTGCTCTCAGAATTCCTCGCTCAGATCTGTGTGTGATTAAACATTGGATTAAAATCCATCATCTCCTGTTGAGCTCTGATACTTACTAAAGAATATTGAGGTTCCCATGTGCTTGAGTCCTACAGGCACGAACGTCTGTTCACACACACACACACACACAAGTATTTTCTGGTGACAGCTGCAGTTACACACACACTGAATGCTTACACTCACCCCATCTGAGAATTCTACAATCAACTTGTCCTTTAGATCTCTCAGAATTATGTTCTCAAGTATTCTAGGACCCTTGGATTCATGTAGAACTCTCTAATTATGTTCTCAGACTACAGTTCTAGAACTCTCAGAATAACGTTTTAAACCCTAAGAGCAATGCCACTGTACAGCACTCAGTGTTCTAGAATGCTCAAAGTAACACACTATAGCTCTCATAATAATGTTTCACAACCCTCAATACTAGAAACTCTCAAGAGTAATTTTCCAGAGCCCCCGAGAGTCATTTGCTAGAGTAATGGTAAATTCTACTTTACAGCACTCAGTATTCTAGAAACCACAGACTAATGCTCCAGTACTCTTAGAGTAAGTAATGTTCTAGAACACTCATGATATCAATATTCTAGAACTATCAAGGTAACATGCTAGATCCCAATCAACAGTAATGTGCTAGAACTTTCATCATTCTACAATTCAAAATAAAACTCTTACTATAACTGAGCACTTAAAAGATTGTACTTATAGAATGGACTTGTTATATATTAAAAAATTGAGGTTATCAATATAGTATGTCAAGATATCCGTTAAAAGAATTTAGCATATTGTATTGGTTTTGTATTAGGTACATGCTCAAAAGTTCACTATTAGCTTGCTAAATAGTCACACCCTCCTCATAAACTATGTCAACCTTAAATGACCCAAGTTGGCTTAGACCGAACACCTTCAGGCACTGCTGCATACGCACCTGTGTGAATACGTCAAACGCTTGAATGTGTGTCAAAGAGAGAAAAAACTGAATGTGAACAGAGGGAGATTAAGAGTTCTGAAGATGAAAAGCCAGTAAATCCTAATCAGCACACAGATACAAATACACTTAAGAGGTCAAACACACACACACACACAGACGGCCTGTGAGCACATGATCCAGATATCACTCTTGTGTTTGTCTGTATGTTTAAACACTTTCACTTCCTTTAATCAAGGGATCCTCTCCAAGACGAAACTCCAAGGTGAAATATAGGATTATACAAACACACAAGCACATACGTTTACTTAGCTGTCTAAAAGACTCCTTTTGTTTTTCAGCCAAGCTAATTATAATTTATACAAACTAACCCAAATCCAAACTCTCACAGTTTTACAAATAAATAAAATACAAAACTGCATATTTTATACACAAACACACTGAAGGCTGAGAATACACGGCCGTTTAAAACTTTGGGGTGACTTTTTAAAAAGAAAGAAATGCTTTTCTCCAGCAAAGACCGTTTAAATTTATTGAAAGTGACAATGTTTCTATAAAATATTTATCTTTCAAACAAATGCTGTTCTTTTGACGTTCTATTCATCAAATGCTGCAAAAAAAATGTAGCCTAAAAATGTTTCTGAAGGATCATGCGATAATGTATAATGAATAATGATAATGAAAATCCAGCTTCACGTCACAGGAATGAATTACATTTAAAATATATTAATATAGAAACCGAATAAAAATTAAAAATAAAAAGAAATGAAAAATGTAATATTCCAATTAATTTTACCCAAATGTTTGAATAGTAAAGAAACAAATGTTTTTTGCTAGATTGCTCAGTCATATGATAGACATCATATGAGCCACAGGCCAGAGAGAGAAATATATGAAGGGCTTATGTATAATAAAATGTATAATATTTATCTTCTGCTCCTTCTAAACATACAAGCCTGTGACATACTAGCATAAAGAGCCAGCCAGACTATTTGTGTGTATTCTGCAAATAAGACTAGCACATGCTCCCTGCCAGATGTGAAATATCCTGTGTGTGTGTGTGTGTGTGTGTGTGTGTGTGTGTGTGTGTGTGTGTGTGTGTGTGGCATGCTTAAACATTGCTCAGCATCATTTAAAGCTAAACGCTTATACTGTAATGCTAAAATTTCCTGACCAGATCTCCTGCACATATACACACTCATACAGGCCTTGTGTAGAGGTGTGTGTTAAGTTTTCTTTCACTAAATGTCTCCACAAGGATAGCAAACCCTGAAATAACCTACATTTCTGGGGACCACCCAGCGGTCTATATGTATACAGACACATAGGAGAGTTTATGCTAAATATCTCTGAATAAATATTACTGCATTCTCCTCACATACAGTACATACAGTTATGCTCAAAATTAGAATTATTCACAGACGACGCAACTGTAATTTCAACAAATCATTTGAGGACTTTCTGGTCAGTGTGAATATTTGGCTTTCAGCGGATGAAGCAGACAGATATTCAAATTTGTTTGCAGTTACAGAAAACCAAATAAAATCCTTGAACTGTGCCATGCAAAACCACTATCTTTGTTTGCACAATGTGTGTGTGTATGAGTGTTAATGTCCCAGTGCCTGTTGCAAAAGGAGAAAGATTGCAGAAGTGAAATAAATAAACGTTTCTGAGCTCTGATGAAATCCAGAAAGCTTGTGTGAATAGCGTAAGGTGGTATTAGTTTGGCTCCGAGACTAAAAGTGGCCTACAGATGGATATTTGCTTCATGGCTGCAGGGTTTTTAATGTGACAGAAAGATTGCAAATCATATGCATGCAGCTGAATATTCATGCGAGACGAATGGTGCGATTTAAAATAGAGTACTGTACAGTCGTTTATTATGGACGTGCTCTCTTGCTTTCTCACGTGTAGGAGGCAGCTCCGGGCAACAAGCCATGCGACATAAATATGCGTGACGCTGAAAATCCTCTCTATATTTGTAAATGTATATTTCTCTCTTTCTAACCGATTTGGTGCTTAAGATATTACCCTTAAAAACCCATCTGAGAGAAATGATGTCTATCCCAACGCTCGGCCACAGACTCCATGTGAACTGCCGCTGCCCTTATAGAACCCTGAATGGAGCCCAGACAAGGTATGTTGGGTTATTTGGTTGCCTTGAGAACCAGTCTAAATCAGAGCCAATCCTGTCACTGCCAACGTACTGTGGAGGCGGAGCATGTGTTTGTGTGGGACCGCTGTCGTTTTGCCACAGAGCTTTTTGTTAGAAAACTCTGTTACAGACTTCATGCTAAAAATCAAATATTTTCCAGAAAAGTTAACTTTACAAAAAAAAAAAAAAAAAAAGTGTGTTTGCATTTCTGGAGTATAAAAAAACAGTTTGCAAAGCAGTAAAAGAATAGTTTTAATCGTTTTTGTTTTAATATATTGATTATATAATAAAATTTGTGTTTGGTAAGATTTTATTTTATTCAACAAGCTTGAATTAAATTGAACAAAATGTGACACAAAGTGCATATTGATAGTTGTCTTTTCTCTTCTAGGGGAAAAAAGTCAAAACACCGATGATTATCCTGCTCTATAGACTGAGAATGACCTTCCCCCGCGACCAATCAGCAAGTATCAAAATCACATTTAAAGGCTGCGATGTAACTAAAGCCTCTTTTAATATTGTGTCATCACAGGACACAGAACATCTTATGTTTTTAATAGATAAAAGTAGCATAACCTTTGCTGAAAAGTATGTAAAAAGAGAAAGTAGGAAACCCACTGTGACCAACAGGTGCCAAAGCCTCAAACACACACACACACACACACACACACACACACTCCCAAATGTATGCCGAAACATGCACATATGCAAATACACTTCTTCTACGTGAACTCATAATTAAGCACACACAGAGCTCAACACACCCATATGCACAAACAAAAACGCTTCTGTATGTGGATGCATATGTATAAGGCCCGGAGTGATCTAACGCAAACACACACAGACACTTTATATATTTGCCTATTAACATACTAATCATGCGCTATCCCACCATCACTTCATCCGGTGGCATACAGGGTCCCTCTGTCTCGGCACACAAAAACACACACACTTTATTTCTCACACTCTCTCTTTCTCTCGTTTATCCTGTTATCTCTGTAAACAAACGACAGACTCTCCTCTGCTCCGACAGAGCGGGGGGGGGGATGCCTTTCATTGTTTTAAGAGCGGGAAGATGCTCCCGTCTGATGAATGGGGCTTTCTGGAGCTGAGAGCCATGAAGCTTTACACACTCTCATTTACAGGCCTATTTTTCACACTCTTATTATGAAACACACACACACACACACACACACACAGCCTTTCTTTCCCTTGTTATCCCATCCCCCTGTTCCTTGGCATTTTCTCTCCGGTTTCATCCCTTGTTCTCTGCGTTCTTTCCCGCTCACCGAGACGGGCGGCCTAGATCTGTGTCCAAACTGCTTTCCAGGCCTATTCCCTTACACACAAACGCATGCCAGAATTGATTCGCTGTGTTTCTGTTGTGCTTGTCAACCGTTTTGCCTTACTATAGGAGCTCCAAAAAAACACAACACCTTCTCTCTTTCGCATGGGGTAAGTAACACCAGAAAGAATTTATTTATGATGGCTCGGCCTTTCACTGAGGAAGAGGAGCCGCTGAGTTTTGAGCCTTTTGTGCATCTACTGGAGGAGGAAAAGTTTGGAGTCATGAAGCCCATGGGACACCAACAGAAACTGACCTTTAGGAAACGGCTCGGGTTATCCTGAAAAACCTGTGGTGTTTTGTTTTGGTTTGGTTTTTAAATGAAAATGTACAGCATCCCAGCAAAATAATTTAACGAACATACAGCATGAACAGTGAAATTTGGTTGGCAACTTATTAATGCTTAGAAGCCAGTTTTATTCAAAAGGTGCACTCAGTAATTTTTTCCACAATAAAACATTTTACAGTACTACAAACAGATTTTATATTTTATATCTCGATGGGAAGATTTTAATCTACATAAGTGGGTCTTCTCATTAGAGCTGACATTTTGATATCATATGACCAAATACTTATAAAATAATTAAAAAATAAAAATTTATTGGTAACCATTTGGATTTCAGACACCTTTACTGATGAAATTAATTAATCAAGACTGTGATTAAAGTGCATTTCTACAAAGGGAACAGAGATAGCTTTTTGGGATCAATTAAATATGATTCAATAGAATCTCAGGGAACAAAACTGAATCACCTGAAAGTTTTGCATGATGCTGCACTAATTTTGCAAGAACAAAATTACAAAGTGCACCTTTAATAAACACTTTAAAAAGACTAGTTATAGTTATGCATCTGATTCAGTAAAATTACTCATTCATTAACTGAATCATTTAAAATGAAATAACTGACTCACTGAACAAGCAAGTCACTTTCAGTCTTATACTAAACCTTTTAGTACATAATCAATATTAATAATTAGCCTATATATAACGCAGCAATATAATTATACAACAGGTTTATACACAATTTATTTTGATATGTAAATGATTGAATAACTTAATTCAATGACATTTTATTTTATAAACTTTATTTATTAAAAGAAGCGTTAAATGAATCAGAATTGCTAAGTGGAATCAGAATCCAGATTACTATTAATGAGACAGATGAAAAATGCCTTCGATGTCCTACAAAGTCGATCAGGAGAAAAAAAAAACGCAAGCAAACAAGCGCCACCTCCCCACACACACGTCCACGCAAATATGCAAAACAAAAATCTAATTGTATAAAAAAATAATTGACGTAACTGTTGAGCTGAAAATAGGAGGACATATCAAGACGACGGGGGCGACGCTGGGGTTGAGCCCCCTGAGAGAGCAGCAGAGAATGGGTGAAAAGAGAGGGAGAGGGAGAGGAAGAAAGGATCAGAGGGAGAGAGGTTGGCAACGATGAGCTTCTGGCACCTTCTACATAGAGCTCACCGTACATGGTGCCAAAAAATGGCAGACGAGGCTGCCCCCGTTCCCTCGCCTTTTCTCCATCTCCCTCTCTCTCGCCCCTCGGCGATCTTGATCATCCCTTTCTCCTCTTTCTAAAGAGGTTTTATCTAATGAGCTCCATGAGAATTCAATCTAACTGCACTAATGCACAACTTCTACTCCTATAGACTGGAGTTATGGCTCAACTTTCCACGGCTGTTGCGTTGTATTTGCGTGTGTGTGTGTAATGAGTAGGCCTGTGCTGTTACTGAGCTCGGCATTGTGTTCTCTGACTCGTAACCAGAGTCGTTGTGAGTGGGCCATATTACTGTCTCTCGCTTACTCTCGAGGCACACAAACACACTTTTTCTGCTTTTAAATCTTTCAGCCTTCTGATAATAATAGGAAATGTCATTTTACAATTTATTTTATTATTTTAATTAAACATTTTCAAAACATTAAGAATATTCTATTTTTTTTAGAATATTATTTTTTAGTGCTAAAATATATTATATTCAATTGTTTTTGGAAATGTGTGTGTGTGTGTGTGAGATATTCACTTAATTTAAATGTGTATATTTTTATAAAAATGTACATATTTTTAATATAAATATATATGCGCGTGTGTGTGTATATATATGTGTGTGTGTGTATGTGTGTGTGTGTGTGTGTATACAGTGTGTCTATTATATATGATTTACTCTGAAAACAATAATATTCTAAATGTTTTAAAAATGTGTTTAAAATATGAAAATAAATAGTAAAATAATATTGACTAATTAATAATTATTGATATGCATTATATGCAATATAATGATTCAATGTGTTAAACAACATTTACCTTCATACATTTGTATTAAAACATTTGTTGACACTATTTCAAGGTGTCCCTGTTACAGTGTAATTATACATTTAAGTACGGAGTAATATTAATGTACTTACTGTAGGGTTAGGATTGGGCTTTGGCTTAGGGTTACTTGCACATAATTATGCATAATTTATTGTTATTATAATAGTACATGTAATGTGTAACAAAAACTCTTTAATGTGTGTTACCAAACATTTGAATGCATGAGAAATGCATGAAATGACTGCATAAATAAATAAATAAATATGCAAATAAATATTACATCCTGGTTTAGAAAATTTGAATCTGATTCAAAGAAATGAATGGATTTTTCTAAAACTCTATTAAAAATAATCTATATTATAGATTTCTCATACTTCCATGTTGTGGGACACGAAAGGGCTGATATTTTAAAAAGTTGATAAATAATATATCATATGCAAAATCATCTCAGATAAATTGTAAATATTCAATAATATATTGTCTAGCACAATGTAGATAAACAGATTTTATGTTTGCCACTAATATAAAAAAATAAATAAATAAGACACTAAAGAAAGAGCAGCAACCGAGAAGAAAAAGCTTTTCAACTTTTCCTTCTCTGTCTGTCCCTCATGTGGAGTTAAAAGCAGGTGCTCATTCAATAGAGCTGATACCGGTTTATTTGTGTTAACATGTTTCACTTTTACAATCCTTCCTTTGTGCTCTTTAAAAAGCCCATAAATGTCTGTGGTGAGTAGGGAGCTGAGAAAGTAAAACCCAGAGTTACAAGCAGATCTACGGATATACTTCACATCTTTCTGGGAATGAATCAAATATAAAGGCTTAAAGATCACTTAAACTAGTCAAGAAACGCCAGAAGCTTAATAGCACTGCAGTGACATATTTCAGCAATAAACCCAAAGCCCAGGTGAGTCAGAGAAGAGTGCGGTCCTAAATATAGAACAAATATAGGATTACAGAAAATGATGCAAGGAGATTCTCCACACAAATAAATAAATGAATAAATATCTGACCTATGATCCAAGGAGGTGAATTTTCCTTCCATTTCAACAGTCTATCAGATTTTCAGAAAGAGCCAGGAAGACAAGAAAAGTGACAAAAGAAGGAGAGAGGAAACACTTGGAAGCGCAAGGAGTGATGAAAGAAAGAAAGACGCGTTATGTACACTGGCTGGAAGTGAATGACGACTGCTGAAATAATGTGTTTAACAGCTATTCCAAACATTTCATTTCCAAACAAAACGCTCCCACAATGCCGCATCAAGACAGAGAGAAATCACTTCTGCATGCTCTTACGCATGTTCTCATTTCAGAAACGGGTCAAGCCTTAAAGTCCAAGAAATGACATTGTTTTCATTACAATTAATTAAATTAGAAAACAGTAATAATTACTAAATCAAGCATTTTTTTTTACAGATAACAAAAATGATATATAATAATTTATTATTAATCATTTGCTGTGTAAGAAGTTTAAAAAAAATTATCATGTATTCTGAAATTATTCAGCAGAAAAAAAATGTATTAGCTGGATGGATGTTTTATAGAGATTTTTCTTATTTAACAGGCTTTTTATTTCTAAAGAGCTGCAGTTAAATGCACAAAATGGCAGAAAGCTCATTTTTCACACCTCTTCAATGGTTAAATATGAAATTTCCTGTGTGGAGTGTTAAAGTTGGGAAAATTTTAAATTACGTTCTCGTAATAATGATATATTAGCATCACTAACAATAAAGCCCTGGATATAAAATTAATATTGTCTTTACCCAAAACCACTTCCCTCTATTAGGTCGACTCTCCCCATAATCACCATTCTTAATGGAAACACCTTTAACACACATTTACCTCCAATACACCTGGATTACAACTTAAGAGTCTTGCATAAACAACCAATTCATTTCACACTTCATTCAAAGTCTAAATTTAGCAAAGTATGGAACATTTTCGAGTCAACTCCCAAAAACCTGTCAAGCACAGGGTAGTGGTAAAAGATTCAGCCTCGGTTCAAACTCTAGTGATCCATTTCCTAGGCATTTAAAATGGAAAGCAATTAATATGAAAAAGATGAACTCTCCAGGTACCCATCACTGCAGTATCAAGAATTATTTTATTTTTTTAGTGACCAGTTACATCTCTGTGTTTTAAAATCACAAGAAAGAGAGCTGAAAATGAGTGCCCCGAGCACAAACACACTCAGTCACACACACACATCTAACCGCACCAACGGCGTTGCAATTGTGCCAACTAGAGCAATTACTGTAGCGACTCCCGTAGCTGTCCATTCTCTTGTTCTCTCTCGCTTTCTTATTGACACAAAAGAGGAATATTCGATTTGAGAGTGTGACAACGAAGGCCACATTTAATAGTGATAAACAAAGAGTTTGTGCTGCAAATAAACAATCACAAGGACAAAAACACAAAGCAAGCCAGTGAATTAAATGTTGAGCTGTAGCATTCCAGACAAAGAATGCAGAGATATTTTATTTCAAATTAGGATAATTGTGGTGTTAGTTAGGAATGCACTGAAACTGAAATCAAGAATAAAATAACAGCAAAAAAAAAAATACTTAATGCCCTTAACCAGAGCAGCACATGGGGACTGTGTGTGTCTGGGGTGAGAAAGGCCCCCTGAGCTCTGGCACAGGATGCCACGGGCCCCGGGATTGTGCACGGCTGCCCTGCAGGGTGCCAGTCTCCGGCGAGGCTATTTGGAGCCTGATAAAAGCGGCAGTGCACACTGGAATTAGCCTGATAAGATAAGACCGCAGCACAGCAGCAAACATTCTGAACGGGCAGCGCGATGGCCAACCCTGCTGGGCACAGAGTGAACCAGTGCGTGAGCTGACCGAGAGACTGAAAGACTGGCAGGGAACTGTTCAGCTGCTTAGATTTTGTTAACGGCTCTTTTATTGTATTTAACTGAAAATATGCCATTTTTCCCCCAACAATTTTGGTTTATTTGCAGTTCCACAAAACGAAAATGAATTAGTCACAAAAGCAAAACAGAAAGAAGGCAAAAAGCTATTTCAGATTTGTAATCACATGATTATGGATCTGTTGGCCTGAGTGTGTTTGGCCAGTCAGATCTTGTGTGCGTCATTGAGAGTGTTAGCCGTGTCAGAAACACTGTTTGGCAGTAAACGTATGAGACTCTGCTAGTAACTTATCCATGAATACACACACACACTCGCTCCAAAAGGATACGACTCTAAAACACACTGCCAATGAGAAAACAAGATGGCACCAAAGAACTGAAAAGGCCAGCCGTCTTGTGTTTTCTTGTGAATACAACCAACATAACATTTATATTAAACACAGTCACAAAACAAAAATAAAGCATCTTATTATAAACAATAAAACATCAAATAATTATTAAAGTACCTCATGAATTACAATGCGCAATGGCAGAGATGTATCATGAGATATTCACATTTCAGCAGGGTTTCCCATTTAATTAGTATTTTTAAATTTCTGGGAAGGATTTACTATATGTTTATTAATCTCTAGAATTAAAAGATTTTGACAACCTTGCAAAGTACAACTGTCTCCACAAGGCACAAAATCATTCAGATCTGAATGCAGTTGAACAGGATTTCTTCTATAAAGAGCATGACCACATAGATTATAAATACATCAATTTGCATGCTTTTTAAGAAAGACTTTACATTTTTCTGACTTTTTAATGCATAAAAATCACTTTAAAACTTAAAAACGGCCCTTGTGACTGTACAAGTGTTTCCAAAAAGCCCAGGACATCCTGAGAGTCGAATGCAGATGGATAGGATTTATTCCATATAAAGCACAACCAACGAGATTATAAATTAAATACATGATTTTTAAATAGCATGACGTTTTATACCTGCAAATCACAACTTTAAGTAGTTGCTCTTATTATTGTACAAATGTTTCCAAAAAGCACAAAATCATCATGAGATTTGAATGCAGTTCAATAGGAGCACAGCCAAATACATTGCAAACGAAATATATAAATTTGCCTATATTTTAAAATTACTTTGAATGTTTTCACGCCTACAAATCACAACTTTAACTTCTTCCATGAAGTGGGAAACATGTTTGAGGTATAATTTCAGCTCTGGCCGCAGAACAGACACTCAAAGCAAGCATTTATAAGTGTACTGGATGTGATGGTGATAATGTGGGTGGCATCTTACCCTGAGTTCTGACCCCTCTCAAATAATCACGGTCAAGTATCAGAAGCTGTAGGACAGAGAAAGAGAGCGTAACCCACTTACCTGGCATGTGGACGAAGTAGGCCAGGTACAGGTCCAGCTCCTTGACGGACACTCCAATGTGGTGCGGCTGCACGCACAGGGTGTGGTTGGAGCACTGCGGGGACTTGACCAGTCTCTCTCCGTCTGTGCTCTCCAGAGGGCTCCCCTTGAACAGGATCACCATCACCAGGTCCAGGCGCCAGACCTTGTCGGCTTGCCGCAGGCAGTCGATGCGGCGGATCTTGCCCTTCTGGTCGGGGTTGGACAGCACGCAGCACGGCGGCTTCTTCCCCGTGATGGTGAGCACGAAGTCTTCGCGGAACTCGGGCCGGATGTCCTTGCGCAATTTGGCCAGCAGCCGCGACGCCCACTTCTGCTTGATCTCAGGCTTCTCGCCCAGGAGTTCATCTTTGACGGCGCGCTCCTCATCCTTGGACATGCGCTTCTCGTGCTTTTTGAAGTACTTGCGCTTGCGGGCCTGGAGATTGAACCAGGTGTAGGAGAACGCCCGCACGTGCGGGAGGAGAGCCTCGATGAAGGGATGGAATTCATCCTGGAGGGATGGAGAGAGGGAGGGAGAGACGGGAAGCAGGGGAGAGGAGAGGAGGGAAGGGGAGAAGACGTTAGAATCTCGGAGCATGATTCAGCGGCGCTTTGTGAAGGAAGGTACGGGAAACGTGTGAGTGCGTGTTTGCCAGGATGACAAACACACACACACACACACACACACACACACACACAAACATTTGTCATAAGCATCACACAACAGACAATGCTATGCTAGTTTAGAATTTAGAACAAAAATTCCTAGCCATAGTATATAATAAAACTACAGACTATGCTATTATGAAAAACAAAACAATAACAGACTGAAATTTTAAGTAACCTCACTTTTTCCTTTTGCATTTTTTAAACTGACATTTTTGTTTCAAAAGATCCTTTTCTCAGTTCAAAACAGACAATGATGTTTTTGAGGGACAGACGTAAAGAGTCCACAGCAGCTGCTCACTGTCGCTTGTGCCAAGCCCTGCTACCGCACGTCCTGATCCAAACTACATCGCCACACGGCAGACAGAAGCAGCACGCCACAGACAAAACACACAAGACATGCAGCAAAACAACTAAAGAAAGCAGCTGTAGTTACCATTCTGCACTTTCATCATAAACCTGCTGGTCGATTGGAGTGGAAAAACGAGTGAAATGTCTTCTTCACACTCAGTTCGACATTACATGCCCCGATTATTCAGTGCACAATATCAGAGTTTTTAATATTGTTGCAAAATAAAAAAAAGGGAAAAATTTCAAAAAGTACAAATTTTGTAAAAATGTCCAGTCAAAGAGGTGAGAAGAAAAATTATGAAAATCTTGGAGAAGTAAAACAGTGACAGCTCTGGAGATACAAAAACAAAAAAATGCAAGAGAGAAATATTTAACACACAGAACAGGGGAAACAAGAGAGAGAAAAAAAGGGTATTTTGCAAAAACCAACACCAAAAATTAAATATTACATATGAACACAAGAAAGCGGACAATGAAATCGCTCATAATCAAAAAGTATTGTACTCACTGTTAGAGAAAAAAATTACACAAATAAATACACAAATACCGCAACAAAGAGAAAAAATGTTTGGCAAAGCAGTAAGTGGTGTTTGTTCAGATATGCGTGCTCTGCATTCGACACACAGAGAGCGAGAGATAGACAGAGAGAAAGAGAGAGAGACAGAAAGGGGGGTAGAGAGAAGCGAATGGAGAGCGAAAAAAAAAAAACGAGAGAACCGAATCAATGTTGGAAGAGCATGTACGACCGCTGGCAAACCCGATAGAAGCTTCTTTTTTTTCCAATTTTCCTCTCCAACTCTATCTCTCTCTTCCTCTCCATGCTCTTTTCCTATCCATTGCTTCAGAGTGTGCCAGCGCGAAGCTGAGCCCACCTATTTGGCACCGGGTGCCCGATCGCTCAGCCAATACGCACGCTTGAAGGGCTGAATGGGAGGGAGGCAGGGACAGAGGGAGGGTGAAAGAGATGGAGAGAGGGGGGAGATAGTGTAGAGTTCGGTCAGTGGGTTGGCTCCCTACTTTGCCAAATTAACAAGTTCCTATCTTGTGCAACTGCAAAGTCCAGAGCACATTAATTTTACATGCGTCAATCAGCAGCACCGCCCGTATTCCATTCCCACCCCAATTTACCTCCATTTTCCCCCTCTTGTGTTCAAGAACCGAGCTCGGATGCACACATGCACTTTTGCCATTTTCACCAATGCACTTGCCATCACCTCCATCAAGCAAGCGCACAGCAGTGTGCCCGTTTGCCCCGTCCCCTCCCTCCGTTGAGCGGCGTGTGAACACGCGGGCCAGAACTCCCAGCAGACGCTACAGACCAGCAGCTGCCTTTAGATTCAGCACACAAACAAAGAGCAAAGACAGAGACATGGTCCACAGCAGAACAACATTCTCTCTCTGAACTTTATCTGAGAATGTGACCACGTCAAATATGAACGTTTGGACACAATAAAAAGAGATTTTTTAAAGAACAACAATAAAGTATTTCACATTAAAATCCTTTTATAAGAAAGTGTTTCAATAGTTTTTTCCTTAAAAAAAACTAAAATGAAAAACTAAACTATTCTCCTTATAATGTTTTTTACAAAAAAGCAACACTATAGCAGGACTCAGCAACTGTCAAACAACTATTAACTAACTTTTCTTGCCAGTATTTTCAACAGTAGCCTAAGTCCAACCAGCAAAATTTGTAAAATTTAAATACATTTTATTTTTAATTTAGAATTAAGTATCATTCACCAAAAAATTATATAAATGCCAAATATCCCAGCCTAAGAAAAGTTAATATACACATATATAATAAGTATTGTTTACCAATAATAATAATAATAATAATAATAATAGAATAATTTGCTTTATACTGCTATAAGGAACTCCATGCCAGATTTAAGTTTATGAAGGAAAACTCTGACATACTGTGATTTATTAATTCTATTGAATTCATTCTAACTGATGCATCCAAAAACAGTGCAAATCAATCTCGCAATTTCAACATCCCCATATAACTAAACCAGCCATCATGTTGAATATTTTAATCAGCAGGATCTGCAAAACCAATATTCAATAAATCACTGAAAACCAAATGTTAAAGTTTGCAACGGCACATGTACATTATCAACGAACACCAGACGTAATGAAAACACAGCATTGGTCACAGTTCCATGAACTAGCCTGAAACTCTCTCACGCTGGTCCTGAGCCGTAGCACACAAAACCTTCAATGCAATCCTGTACCAAGCTATTATTAGTTTGATGATATGATGAACATATTAAAGGAATTCAGTCAATCCCTGTTTGCAATGATCCGTTATGATCCATACACAGAGCCAGGGAAATCGCTAGCTTGAGCAGATTTGTATCAAGTGATTTAATCTGGTTTAATCCCTACAATGAGTTTATGCGACATATGCCACTCTCTCAGGGCTACGAGACACCTTAGGGCGACCAGCAGGCCCATCTGAGACCACCGGGTGAAGCGGCCTCATTCTCCAAGCAACTCACTGCAGACTATTCTGCAGTTGCCAGTAGGCGCCTGCTATGTAAATGCAGCGTTTCATAACGAACAAAGCCGAGTGGCAGGTTGGTGTGTCATTTTGTTTGTGAATGTTCCACGGCTTGCAAATCACTTTGCATAATTCCAATCCAAATTAAAGGAAAGTTCTACACAAATCATATCAGTTGACTGTGTACAAAGCAAGGTGTCTTGGTATTTTGTTTTGCCTATACATTTTGTAGGCAAAACTGCAATCATTCTGCATGTTGTTACAGTTCGTATCTGATTTGGTTTGACAGACTACATGGGTTTTGTGTCTGACACATTTATTTCCATTAAATAATTTCCATGTCTGCAAACAAAGAGTTTGAAAGTGTCTAGGTTAAATAACCTGAGGGGGAAAAGTGTCTGTAACAAGTTCCTTGTTCTTGCTTGAATTATTGGTTGAATGATTGCAGCAAATCTGACAGAATTCTGGATGAAGGAAACTTTATGACAGCATATTGTTATCATGAGATTAAATTAGTATGCAAGCCATAAACGGCATATAAAACAGCGTTTGCTCATGTTCCCCGCAAGCTTGCTGGATCTGCTCAATGCCGAATGGCCTTATTCAAACTCTTTTATACCACAGCCTATCTTATCTTTGTGTGACACTCTCCTCTCTAAACAGCGACCTTTGTTTTACGCAAGAAAGAAAGGAGAGCGTTAGAGGAAGATAAAAAAAAAAGTTTGAGAAAGAGAGACACGGACAAAAAAAGCGAGATTTCTACGAAAGGCTCTCTCACTCTGCTGCTTGTGTGTTTTTGTGTCTATAGCAAGGACAACTTCTTCCAGAGAAAGAGAGAAAAAGCCTGAGATTTTAAAAGTTCAGAACCTTACCACATTTATGAATTTTATAAAGTGTCTACTCTTGATGTTTCGGGTTTTTTGTTGTTGTTGTTTCTGGGGGCTGCTCATCAAATGTCTAACATTACCAACAGAATACTAACGTTAGTATTAATCATTTTTAAACGTTTTAGTTTGCGTGATTGCCTTTTATTATATCCAAAGCCAAGACCGTATCTGACTAATAGGACTATAAGTTAGTTAGGTTTATATATATATATATATATATATATATATATATATATATATATATATATATATATAAGTGCCTAACACATATTTTACATAACACCGTCAAAGAAAACAAATGACATTCAATGACAATTACGACAAAAATGTGTTCCTTGTAAAGAAAGCCTATTAAAAAAATATGCCATAGCCTACCTCTGGCCTTCAGTCTTTTCTTTTAAGATGAATGTGTTTTATTCTTTTCCGTTGCTTTCTTTTCTTTCCTTTTTAGAAACAATATATTATAATTTTTTTAGTCGCAGACAGACCTGTAACCGTCTAACGGTTTTTTTTTTAAATTGCGTTGGCGGGAGCTCGAGCTCTGCCACATTGGCGCGAGACAGGAAAAAAGGCTGCGGATGGAGCGAAGCACATGATGATGAGCGAGAGCCGGGAGATCTGACATGAACTATAGGGATTTTTTTTTGCCAGAAATATTTTCCACAAAATATAATGAAACTTGTGTGAACATACCTTCACAACACGAGGGAAATAAAAGAGCATTTCTTCATAGATCACTGAAGAAAATATCAACACCATAATGTTCACATATACTGAAGTTTTTTCTTCTTCCGATTATAAAGTAGCTACAAACATGAAGAAAAAAAAAGAAAAAAACGAAATCGATTATATAATCGAAGAAAACATATGATATATTTCAGGAACTGGGAACCAGTCGACATAGCGTGGGGGCATGTAACAAATGAAAAATCAAAATACGGTGGTAAACTATTTTAAAAACTACATTTAGGTGTCCCTTGTGCATCCAATACATATTTTATCTATAAACCTAATTTAATAACTAATTTCTTTAACTTTCAGTGGAGTGCCTAATCATGTTGAATTCAAGGCTGAGTGGGACTTTTAAAAAAAAAGAAGAAAAAAGAAAAGGTCTTTCTTTGTTTTGTTTTACACTTTTTAAACTTCTTCAGATATCTTCGTAGAATATAGGATATTACTATTCAACTATTTAATGTTTAAATAAGCATATTTTAAAATCTTCAACAAATCCAGCCTACCATTTATAAGGATAACCAGTTCAAACATATTTTAAGTTTTAAAACAAAACAAAAATTAATAATCTAGACGATCTAATCTAAAATACGTTTTGCCTCTCATATATGCTAAATAACATGCGTAAATATAGCCTAGTGCTTTAGCTAAGAAAATATTTTTTCATCAGGCTATGCAAAAAGCAAGCAAGCATCTCGTGTAGCCCAAGTTAAGATTTTTAGCCAAAGCATATAACCTAAGGATCAAATAAATTAAAAAATACATTATTTTTACTTACAAATCAGAGACAGCTAAAACAAAACCGTTCTCCAAGAGGTGATTTGGAGCGCTGCGGTGTTTTATGTGGAATTAATTCAGTTTTATAAACGGACGCGTTTCCAAGATGTGAAAATCTGGGAGTAATTTATGGGAATTCAGCACCACGAGTAAATATTCTTAATGCACACAGAAAATCTGTTGAGAAGCATTGTGCTTAAGAGGAAAAAATACCTGAAGCACCTCAAAGGTTTCTTAAAAATATATTAATTAAATACATTTAATTATTTAATTAAATATATTATTTCCTATTTCTTAAAAATAATAATAATAATAATAAGTGAATAAATGCCAAAAGACGATGGCCCGAAAGTTATTCAACAGGCCTAAGTAAATTGAATGGGATATTATCAAACATTTAGTTGGATTCTTTAATCTAGCCTACTACCGTTTGTTCAGGTGTCAGTATGTATATTACATGAGCCTAGTTGTAAGAATAATAACACTGATTTATATTTAGATACGTCTATTAAATACCGTTATGAAAGTAGAAGCATTCATCGTATGACTGAGGGTGTTTCCGTCGGCAGGAACATGTGTCGGTAGCTCAGAGAACTGGACTGGGTCGGTGAGATCAGCCAGCAGACTCATGAAGTGTTAAACTGGAAAACATGCCGAGACGAGCGGTGTGACTCCAGCACTGAGCCGCTTACCCAGCGACTAAATACAACCGATCTGACTCCGAAGCCACAACAAATGCCTACTCTGAGCGCACTGCACTCTGCCCTCTCAATGTGTGTGTGTGTGTGTGTGTGTGTGAGAGAGAGAGAGAGAGAGAGAGAGAGAGAGAGAGAGAGAGAGAGAGAGAGAGAGATAAGATTAAAAAACGGCAAATAATATTTTTAATATTAAATGCAAAGACTTCTAATAGGTATAGGGGCAGGAGAAAAATAACGTAGCAGATAAACGTTCTCCTAGTACACTTGATTTTTTTAATAGAAGCACTAATATATATATATATATAGGACTTAACACCTTTAATAAAAACTACTGTTAAAATGAACATGAAAACAATATAATTTTCAATAAATATCTGTATCCTTCCGGCCTACATCTAACAATTAAAATCATACAACGCCATCACTTTGACCTAATCTATTGAGTTTATATTGAATTCATGAAGTAAAAGTAACAGCTTAATATAAAAAAGATATATTTTAAGTAAATCAAAGTGATCAACATTTTCAAAATTAAATATTTCAGAATTTCAGGCCATATTGTTCAATTTCTTTTCTTTTTTAAATGCAATGCATGAGCGAACAACCTGAAAAAAATAATAATAGACCTTGTAAGCAATTACTATTTAAAAGATATAGAAAATTAGTTGTCTTGAGAAATCACATCTCACATTTCTGTGGCAGCCCTAGGCTCTGTAAACAGCCCCCAGAGCTGTGTAAGACACTTTTTTATTAAGGATGGGAGCTTTTTATTTAACTTCTTTTGGACTAATGCATGCAACACCCGCTGAAAGGCATTAAACAGCTTGAAAGATCAAAGACAATTTTTTATTTAACTCTGACTGGATTCGTCTGAAAGAAGAAAGTCATATACACCAAGGATGACTTGAGGGTGAGTAATTTAAGGGCTAATATTCATTTAACCCTTTAATATCAGTTGCTCTATCAGAAGTTAGTAAGACTCTGTAAAAACTCTGACATCAGCTTCATTTTACACATCTTACCAGTCAGTAAAAAAAAAAAAAAAAGTTCATTAAATAAAGTAAATCACTGGGTCTATCACTCTGTTCAGTGATAGACCAACGCATTGGTAAGAGCAATGTCCTCAAGCAAAACCGTCCACTCCCCCTACTACTTCACAACATAAAACGCAACCAAAATCAAATGCATCAATGTAAATAAAATGCAACTGTACGCGAGTCTATGCATCAAAATGCCACACATATAAATCCAACGACTAACGAAAACTTCTATCACGGTCAGTTGCCAACGAAAGAAACTCATATTTACATGGATGAGCCTTATAATTTGTCGTTGTGTGGTTCGCACACAACATGAGACCGACATCCAAGAATCACCTCGGTACTCAGTCATAAGGAAGTCAGGTTCCAGGATATACATCGAGTCACAACCTGTAAATAACTGCATGTAATTATGGTTGATATTTTAGCAGCTCCAGTGCCAAGGGCCAGGTTTAAACTAGAGATGTTCTGAGCTCCCCAATGCACACCCCTCCACCCTCGCTTTTATTCTCATTCTTTTCTTTACCTCCGCCACTTGGCGAGGCGAGGTGCCAACCCTTCTCCTAAACTGGGCATCGTGCCCTACTCTTTATGCAAATGAGGCACCCACCACCTCCTGTCTTTCTGCCACTATCTCTCTTTTCATCTTTCCCCCTGCCTCTCTCTTCTCTCGTGCCCCACACACACTGGTCATGTCATTTGTCTTTTTTTCCTGTGATAACTCTAATTCCCTAGATTTCTGTCACTTCATTTTTAATTATTTTATCAAACAAACTCATGTCTCACATCTTTTTTTATGGGAAATCTTCATGCTATACTGTATTCACAGATGATATAAACGTTTTTCCTCACCAGCTTGTATTATTATGTCGCTATTACACCGAACCGAAGACTTCTTCATTAATAAATGCTATTGGCAAATTTAATTTGCATTTGCGTTTAGGGTTGTTTACAGTAATTGTGCAAAGATCAAACTGACAAACATGCACTAAATACCCACAAACCCTCAACTAGCAGTTCAAGTGTAAACAAAACACATACTCTCATCTCTTGCATGCACATTCATCTTGCAACATGTTAAAGTATGGGATTCCTAAATTTTTTACTTAACATACCCTTTGAGATTTTAAGCTAATATTTCAACAGTTAAGCAACAAACATTGTTGCTTTCTCCAGTAAATAAAAAAGTAATCTTGTCTGAATCAGGCGAGAAATATGCACAGACCAAGCACAAGAACAAATAATCCAAAACTGTTATCAATATGTGGGTGGATTTTTATGCGAGGGAACAACAGGTCATGGTCTTTTTCATCAGAAGAAGCGTTGTATTTTGGCCTGAAGCAATGGTTAAAACGCCTAAAATGCGTTATAAGCTGGATGTGTGTAAATGAACGGTGCCACTGTTCGCTCTGAAACTTACAGTGCAAATAGACTATATACCTCTTTAAGTCAGTTGCAAGCTTTGAATTGACCTTGTCTTAAGACTTAAGCACATGCCTTCAATCAGACATATGCTTTTGTATAACAATGGTTTGTACAAACTAGTTGATTATTTCTACAACTAGTCAGTGCTGGGCCTGAGTCAATTTAGACACTATTTTCAAATCTCAGCTGCACAGACGCACTCTGCAGCTGCACGGCAGCACATTTAAATAAGGTAAACATTGGCTCGCTGACTAGTCCACTACTTTTCTGGATGACTAGAGAAAACGAGTAGCAGTGCAAGCCCTAGATCAACAACAGGAACACAAAACACAAATGCCTCACCGGTCACACGCACGCACGCTCTGTGATGACTGGATATAATTACACTACAATGGCAAAGGTGAGAGTGAATGGCCACTAGCTGCATGACATGCTCATACATGTGCACAATGAGGTACAATGCCTGTGAGGAAAGCCTTTGTTGAAGAGAAAAAAAGAGCTGATGGAGGAGCATGTATTCGAGTTTGTATATTTTTTTAAAATAAATGTTCACTATTTAAAGACTCCAAAATCACAGTGTTGTTGAGCTACAAATTAATCACTACCCACCATTTACTAGAAAATGGTTTATTTGTTATTGCCAAGACTTCTCTAAAGTTTTCAAATTATAATATTCTCAAAATTGCAAAATGATTCATTTGGCTGAGACATTTTCTGAAATAACTGCAAGGATTTTATTAATAAATATGATAAAAATAAGTCTTAATAAAAACCTCAATATCACTTTCTTTATCACTAACAATAAGATAACATGCAAAGAGAACCAAGAACAAACAAAATCAGTAAATTAGATTTACTTAGAATAATAGAGTATTTAATTATATTTCTGAAGAATCACGTGGCACTGAAGATTGGAGTAATGATGCTGAAAATGCAGCTTTGTGTCACAGGAATAAATTACATATTCAATTAAATGAGAATGGTTATTTTAAATTGTAATAATATTTCACATAAGTTTTTACTGTATTTTTGACCAAATAAATGCAGCCTTGGTGAGCAGAAGAGATTTAAACTTTTTCACATTAATGAATAAAAACTGAAACTTTGACTGCTGCGTGAAATTCCAAGTTCAGAAATCGTTTCTGCTTCATTTGTGACAGTGAACTCTCTCTGTGTCAGTATTTGTCTCATCTGTCAGCTGTTTTCTCTCATTAAGAGCTGTCCAGCATTAATTCTGTCAGTTCAGGGCAGGTGCAGTGGTAATGAGAGGGTAACACTGCATGCACTGAGGGCTTTCCCATTATAGTAATCTTAATCCAGGGGGAGGGAATGTGTGTGTGTGTGCACATACTGCAGCTGGGATAAGAATTTGTGTGTTTATAAGGGAGAGGGAGAAAGTGTTGTTTGTGTTTACTGGCATTTTGCAAGTGCATTAGTATTCTGCACAAAAGTTAATGTCACTTCTTTGCTTGTGCCTTTCACTGCCTCCCTGTTTGTATACATATATACACACACACACACACACACACACACACATACATACATGTACATATTGCGGTTGTTCTTCTCATGACAACCACAACCATCGTTGTCATCATCATCCACTCAAAAAAAAAAAAGAAGCTTGCTAGAGCTTGGAAACAAAATCTGAAACAGCTGGAGCTCTTTAGAGAGCCCTGAAGACACAACCAGAGCCATACACGTCAAGACATTACCACCTCGTCTGTGGTCTCTCAAAACGAAACCTAGAAGGAAATGGACAGACAGAAGCAAGAGAGACAAAGAGTAAATCTTGAACAAAAAAAGTACCAACTCAAGTAAAATAAGCCAGTTTTTGTAATACTGTAGTCCTAGTTCAACACAAAGTAAAGAGGAAGTTACAAAGAGGTTTTTAGAAACAGTTACTGCAGTTTAAAAGTTAAGGATTTGAAAAGGCATTTCGACTTATTCTACAGCACGACCTCTTCCTCCATCTTGTCTTTGGAACCAGAATTTCTCTCCAGAGCGCGGAGATATAAATCCAGTGCACTCGCTAGAACCTGACCTCCATTTGGCTGCACTGGCCTGCGTGTTTGCTCAGGTCTCATGGTCCTGACACCTGTGGGAAGGTACGCTCACAAAAACATAAATAAAAAGAGTTGGCCCGCTTACTCTTCTGCAAACATATTCAGGACTAATTATGCTTGATTTTTCATACTGCCAGGAGGATTATCGTTGATACTGCATACATGAATCCAGACGTTTTAAAGCTAGTCTGAACTGCACTGAGTGAAAATGTGGTTTAGAAATGTTTGCTTAAAAACTTTTAGTAAATTTTATACTTGACCATTTATATAATTACATAAGAAATGGAAAGTAACACACTGAATTAAGCATGACATTTTAAAGTTTAAAAACTGAAATTGAACTTTCTTGAAACATGATCTTTGTTTTATTTGTAAAAAAAAAAAATCATCTTTTTTTTATTTTTAAGCGTGCATGTGCAAGACTTCAAATTAAACGGGGGGGTGAAATGCTATTTCACGCATACTGAGTTTTTTACACTGTTAAAGAGTTGGATTCCCATGCTAAACATGGACAAAGTTTTAAAAATTAAGTTGTACGTTTGAAGGAGTATTTCTGTTCCAAAAATACTCCTTCCGGTTTGTCACAAGTTTCGGAAAGTTTTTTTCGAGCACGGGTCTGTGTGACGTTAGATGGAGCGGAATTTCCTTATATGGGTCCTGAGGGCGCGTCTGCCGGAAGAGCGCGCGCTCCCGTATAGCAGAGCACTGAGAGCACAACAGACTTCACTGATCAGAGCGAGAGCGTCGCGAAATGTCACAAAAGAAGTGTGTTTTTGGTTGCCAGGGCAAGACAACCCTGCACATATTACCAAAAGAGAAACAGCATTAAGGGACCAGTGGATGGAGTTTATTTTTACAGAGCATCAACGGAGTTGTGCAAGTGTTTTCGTTTGTTCCCTGCATTTCGAAGATGCTTGTTTTACAAACAAAGCCCAGTTTGACGCCGGGTTTGCACATCGTTTATTTCTTAAGGATAATGCAGTCCCAACGAAAAAGGGTCACGATCGTGTGTTGGAACCACAGGCGGTGAGTAAAACTGCTTCAAATATCTCTGTGTTGTTAACTTAGCTATCGGCGCGTAAGCACATCAAGTAAACAACATGCGATGTTGTCATCAAACTGCACTTTCCACTTGTAACGTTACAGCTTTAAAAAAAAAAGAAAAAAAAGACGACAAAATCGAACTTAGTAATTTTCCAAAACCGCTAAGCAAATATATACAGTTTCAGTACATACCACATAGAGACGTTGTTGCTGATGCTGCTCTTGTTATATTTCAGCCTCTGGATCTGATTCTGGATCATAAATAAACGGCTGAATCTGACTGTTAGCCTTGTCCTCACGGTGTCACAGCTTCCAGACATGCTCAACGCAAAAGCCTACTGGCGCTCGTGATTCTTTAGCTCCGCCCACACGTCATGCCTCCAGCCACTCGTGTTTTTCCGGGAAAAATCGGTACAGACTATCTTTCTCTTATGAATATAATAAAAATAAAGACTTTTTGGAGTTATGAAGGATGCAGTACTACTCTATAGGTACTCAAGATTAACAGGATATTGAGTGAAAACGAGCATTTCACCCCCCCTTTAATCATGACAAAAGAGAAAAAGTTAAACTGAGAAAGGGAAGAATCTTAGGTCCTATCTACACAGAGACACATTTAGCTGTAGATGCAAAAAAAATTCAGATTGGCGTTTTGAGAGTGTGAAACCAATATTATTTTTATAAACCGTGTCCCAGCGTGGATAAATCTGAAAACGGCACCCTTACATCATGTCTGGCCCCTAGTCAGACCCCGCTAAATCATGTAAAAGTAAAAAACAAAATGAACAAACAGAGAACATAAAAGAACATTAAAGAGTTGGATTCCCATGCTAAACATGGACAAAGTTTTAAAAATTAAGTTGTACGTTTGAAGGAGTATTTCTGTTCCAAAAATACTCCTTCCGGTTTGTCACAAGTTTCGGAAAGTTTTTTTCGAGCACGGGTCTGTGTGACGTTAGATGGAGCGGAATTTCCTTATATGGGTCCTGAGGGCGCGTCTGCCGGAAGAGCGCGCGCTCCCGTATAGCAGAGCACTGAGAGCACAACAGACTTCACTGATCAGAGCGAGAGCGTCGCGAAATGTCACAAAAGAAGTGTGTTTTTGGTTGCCAGGGCAAGACAACCCTGCACATATTACCAAAAGAGAAACAGCATTAAGGGACCAGTGGATGGAGTTTATTTTTACAGAGCATCAACGGAGTTGTGCAAGTGTTTTCGTTTGTTCCCTGCATTTCGAAGATGCTTGTTTTACAAACAAAGCCCAGTTTGACGCCGGGTTTGCACATCGTTTATTTCTTAAGGATAATGCAGTCCCAACGAAAAAGGGTCACGATCGTGTGTTGGAACCACAGGCGGTGAGTAAAACTGCTTCAAATATCTCTGTGTTGTTAACTTAGCTATCGGCGCGTAAGCACATCAAGTAAACAACATGCGATGTTGTCATCAAACTGCACTTTCCACTTGTAACGTTACAGCTTTAAAAAAAAAAGAAAAAAAAGACGACAAAATCGAACTTAGTAATTTTCCAAAACCGCTAAGCAAATATATACAGTTTCAGTACATACCACATAGAGACGTTGTTGCTGATGCTGCTCTTGTTATATTTCAGCCTCTGGATCTGATTCTGGATCATAAATAAACGGCTGAATCTGACTGTTAGCCTTGTCCTCACGGTGTCACAGCTTCCAGACACGCTCAACGCAAAAGCCTACTGGCGCTCGTGATTCTTTAGCTCCGCCCACACGTCATGCCTCCAGCCACTCGTGTTTTTCCGGGAAAAATCGGTACAGACTATCTTTCTCTTATGAATATAATAAAAATAAAGACTTTTTGGAGTTATGAAGGATGCAGTACTACTCTATAGGTACTCAAGATTAACAGGATATTGAGTGAAAACGAGCATTTCACCCCCCCTTTAATCATGACAAAAGAGAAAAAGTTAAACTGAGAAAGGGAAGAATCTTAGGTCCTATCTACACAGAGACACATTTAGCTGTAGATGCAAAAAAAATTCAGATTGGCGTTTTGAGAGTGTGAAACCAATATTATTTTTATAAACCGTGTCCCAGCGTGGATAAATCTGAAAACGGCACCCTTACATCATGTCTGGCCCCTAGTCAGACCCCGCTAAATCATGTAAAAGTAAAAAACAAAATGAACAAACACTGAACGATTGTCTTATTAATAGGGGTGCACGATAAATATCGGCCGATAATTAATGCGCATCTCGTCAGTAAACCCCGGTTCTCTAATCAGCGGTAAATTCCATCCGTTGTTAACCTGATGGAATTTACCGCTGATTAGAGAACCGGCTTTACTGACGAGATGCGCATTAATTATCGGCCGATATTTATCGTGCACCCCTACTTATTAACTAACATTAACACAGATTAATAAATGTATCGTTCCATGTTCGTTTGTATACCACGCACAAGGTTTATGCGCATAGCCCAAGTCGTCTTCTCCATTTTTAGTGCATCTCTGTGGCAGAATTACAGCACCACATACTAGTCTGGCATGTATACTACATCGTTTGTGTTGGTTTCATGATCTCGTGTGTACACAGATATTTCTTGAGATGAGGGGGAAAAAAGATTGGATAGGGAAAGCTCTGGCTTCATGCGGATGTATCCTTAGTCTCTCTGGACATAAGAAAAATGCTAGCTTGGTGAGACCAACTCGACATTGGTTAACCAAAACACAACCCTTCTATAATAAACTTAAAGGAATAGTTCACCAGAAAAATAAATTGTCATAATTCAAAACAATTCTAAGTCATTCCAAACCACATCTTCAGTGGAAGGCATTGTATTCTAAAGTGATTTTTCAGTATGTCTTTTTGATTTTTTTTTTAAGAAACAATATAATAAATTTTTTTTATTACTCGGATTGAGTAAATGATGAAGGAATGCTCATTTTTTTAGGTGAACTTTTCCATCAGGCATCTGCTCTAGAAGCTCAATGAACAATTTGTCCAGCTGAAGAACAGAGAAGTTCTTCGCCGCAGTACCCAAGGGCCTGATCCGGTTTCTTCCGTTGAGCCCTTTGTGGGATTTTACCCAGTACATTCACAGCACTTCAAGTTCCAGCACTGAAAATCAACAACTGTACAACGACCTCTTTAAATGCTGATGGGGTGTGGCAATGGACGTATGCCAGAGAACAGAATTTGGGAGTAAAAATTACACGAAGCCCTGTCCCGGCCCCTTAAAAGACTGTATGAAACACACAGTGTTGTGTTTCTGAGTTCCTGACTCGCTAAGATAAAATGAACAAAATACCTAAACACTGCAAGGTGCATTTTAAGAGCATTAGACATTGATCAAACCGATAATATCTGGCAACCGTACAATTCAGATGCATTCCATAGGATTGTGACCACAGAGAAGACTAGTGAGGGATGGCAAGCACAATGCACAAAGTTCCTGAGATCCCAAGACAGAACTTGGCAACCTGAAGAGCCTCTAAGTGGGATAATATGGTTAACATTCCTTTGCATCCCTTTAAGAAATCCAATATGTGCATATCAATGCTTCTACTCGAGGCCTTACCTCTCAGATACAATGAAAGAAAACACTCATACTAGCCAGCTAATGTAATTAGGGCTGGAAATCAAGATCAAGAAAAAAAAAAAAAAAACACAGAAACAGAATGATTTATGTCTGCCGATGTGCACTCTACACTGTATTGAAATACTGCTACTGAATCTACAGCACAACTGTAAAAACAAATTAGTTTTTTTTGTGTTGTGAGCCGTTTGTGTTGTCTCATGCAAAATAATACAAAACACAAATAGACAAGGATTTTATTGCAACGTGCTTGCTGATTGCATGCTATGCATGCCATTAGTTTGCATTGCAGACGGGGCATAGGTTTCACAATGTACACATCAATTATAGTCAATTTCCTTGTCTCAATATTAAGTATTCAAAATATTTACATATGATTTACATGTTAAAATCACTTCAGTGATACTGTTCTGAAAAAATGAAAATCATCTTTCGAAAACTTACCTACACTATTAAAAAGACTGAAGATTCTCCTTTAAAAAAAAAAACAAGTCATACCCCACCAATAAACAAATAATGCAATAAAAATCTGAGACATGACCACCCACTCTATTCACCATCAAAGAGCTAATTTGTATATTTCTGAATATTTTGCAATTAGTTTAATAAAATGTATTCTCCTAATAAAATATTATTATTATATTTCATACTCTTGGTTATTTTCTGCATTTCAACACTATGTTTTGAGTCAAATCACCATGAATCGTCTCAGAGCTTGTTGGTTTGGTTCATGGCTTAAAGTCTTGATACCCATGCAGAAAAATACTTCAGAAAACAAGGCCGCTGAAAAAGGCATCCATCAACGTCTTAATTGTTGGTTGCATATTTTAAACCCAAATGCATTTTATACACTGTGCATTTTCTAAAGTGGCCCCCGAGCTGTGTAACCTGAGAACAGAGTCTGTACACAGAGAATAACGAGTGCTTCCAATGGAGGAGATAAGGACAACATGTTAACATAATAAAAGAAAAAAAGCTGGCTTCCAAAAGTTCCTTATCGTACAGGTAAACTAGCACCATGCTCATGCTAATGCTCAGGATCAGTATCTGACCTCAGTTGTAGAATTAGTTTAACATCTTTTACTGATCCCAGAACATCCCTCCACCAATATCCTGTGATCTCTTTCTATTACGAAATGCTCATGAATCAACTGATCCAACGCCAGCTGTAATGAGCTGATGACATCATCACAAAATCCTCTGCGAATTATAAAACGCACTTAAAACTCTGCTCCTTGATGGCCGACTCAAGAGTAACGATAAGCTTTGTCTGGCGCTGCCAAATATTGAGCTCATTTAGTAATTTTCTGAGAGTATGCTAGCAGACACTGCAAAAGTGCTAACCCGTACATGACCCAGTTCCTTAGGCTGAGCCTGCATTCAATGCCAAGATCCCGATTACATCCCTGCCAAAACATTTCGAGCGAGCCTTTAAATACTGCCCCTCTCTCTTTCCTGTGGTGGGCGGCATTGGTGAAAGGCTGGCATAACTCAGAGGACTGACTGTGCTATGCCTTCAGGTTAAGGTCTGGATTTTACCACCTCTGTGAAAGCCAGTCTAAACACACATATCACGGGAGTGAGGCTGGAAGCTGGCAGCGCGCCACACGGCCCGAGTCACACCACCGCTACGGACCTGATTCACTGAGGCTAGTTTACTGAATAAAAATACAGTGGGAAGCCTGAGGCATTAAGTGGCTGCAGTGACTGATATTTCAATAACATTTCTCAGAAGTGCACCAAACAGAACCGCAACAATAATGGCTGTTTTCAAACAGGTTTCCCAAATTCTCCATCCCTGTATCATTGGTCAGATAAACAGATAGGCCCACCCGCAACTTATGCCATTCATTTATCCCAGAACAATTTTGAGGCATCTTCATTAAGAAATTGTTTTCAACCAGATTTTTATATTTAAAAAATCATTTGAAAATCTGACAAAAGGTGCAGAACTGTAAATGGTTTTAATGAGCGAAAGAACTACTCTAACAAAGCTTTGCGAATAATGGTCAAATTAAAAACAACAGAGAAATATGAAACTATTGATTTTATAGATGTCGATTACGTATACAGAACCAATATATTTTGAGATCATTGGAAAATATGCATATATAGATGGATATTTAAATAGTTTGACTTGTTGCAGTTCTCTGATTAGTAGACATTTCTCTTTGGAATCATGGGTAATGTAGTTTTCCGTCTGAAATGTAAATGTTAAACATGTTTTCTTTAGTTAGTTGAAATAATGGGGGCTAATGGGTTTTTAAAAAAAAAAAGCAAAAACTGTTGTTTATTAACCTTGTAGCCTTTGAAGACAGACCTACCTGTCTTTAAAATCTGTTTCTCTACAGAACGCTTGTGGGTGCAGAAAAAACTCACTGCACCTTTGAGATGCTATATGCTAGCATTTTAATTGCACTGCATTTAAAGAAATTGCGGTTCAGTTGTAAATCTTTTCAATTTTGTTGACTGCTCTTTTGTTTTATGAGTTTAGATGGGCAATAACACTGAAAGCAGTCATCTGTTTACAGATGTGCCCTGATTAGCTTACTTACATAAACAGAAATCACAATTCATCATTTTAATTGGCACAACGTGTAGTAGTTTACCAACAAATCTGGTTCGAGTTGCCTGGAGAGATTTGACTGCTGTGATGATACTGTGTATCATGAAACCTATACCTCCAAAGGGAACAAGGGAGAAGAAAATAAACAGCTGCACATTATTAGCAAACTGTGGAAATCAAATGCAATTGTATTTTGTGTCGGCACATTTTGGCATAATTTAAAAACTGTTGACAGAAATTTTGTTCAGTTGCCAAGAGGCGTCTACACACATCTCAGTATGTCAGAGATCTTCACAGCAAATGAGATTTACGGAATATGCACACAGTGAGAAAAAAATAAAATTGCGTTCCAAAACGTAGTGATCAGCCTTGCTGTCTACATAGGGAACTCCTTTCTAAGGCACCATCGTGAAGTTCATCATTCACTGATTTATACCGCTCTACATATGCAGAATCTTACTTTTTTAATGCCTTTAAACACTGGCTACATAGGCAGCTCATTAGGTTTTGGAACAGAGCAAGCATGTAAGAGAGTGAAACAGTTAAACCATGTAAATGCTCCCAATAAGGAAACAGGCACCACTTCTCCTGCACCCATTTATAACACCCTACAACAAAATAAACATCTGTTTAACACAGGGGGATTACAGGAGACTGTTCTTTCTCTACTTTGCTCTTTTTTTAACACTCACCCTTGGTCTCATTCCTGTTTAAGTTACAAAGCTTGATTAGTTTTACGTGTTAAACACACACATGTGCACATACTGCATGAATGTGCCGCGTCTCTCTCTCCATCCCTGGACCGCTGCCATCCATTCTTCTAAGTAACGCTCTATGGCTGCAGCGGTCCACAAGTCAATAAACATCACCTCCTCCACGCCTTTAAGAACCACCATCCCTCCCTGAACTCATTTAAAAACCGCCATCGCTCTCTCCAATCGTTTAAAAACCACCAGCCCTCCCTTTCCACCGCATTCCTCCCTAAATCCACACGGTGACGACGACACTGACGCTGATCTGCATCCAGCCTCATAAACCTAAATCATGACCTTACTCATCTTACTGATCAAACATCAACTATGCTGGAAAAAAAAGAAAGAAAGATTTTTAGAGGTTGCAAATAAAGATTATCGGAATACATTTTTGCAAGAAAATTTAATCGTTCTACTTGACATTTTTTTTTATTATTTGTGACATCAGTTTTTAGATGTTAAAAAAGAAACACTACACTATTTTAGTGTGTGTGTGTGTGTCCAATGTTGGGGTAATGCAATTTATTTAATCATATTACTTTTTCAAGTAACTAGTAAAGTAACCCATTACTTTTTAATGTACGTCAAAATTTTTACTGACTTTTTCAAATAGTTACCACAAGTTACTTTGTTTTCCAATTTAGTGACTGACAACTTTCCTGTCCCTGTGTCGAGAGAAATTCGGAGTAAGCACTTCTATCAGCCCGAGGCTTATTTATTTCCCTTTTCGTGTGAAAGGGCCTTTTCAGTTTCCAAAAATATTACTTTTGTCATGTTGGTTGTTAAAAAACATAAGCAAGTCGTAATGCATTACTTTTCATAAAGAGTAACTAAGTAATGCAACTGGTTACTTTTCGAGTAACAGAATACTGTCATGCATTACCTAACACTGTGTGTGTAACTGATCCAAGACCATCTAAAAGCATTCAATTTAGTGCACTTTTACTATCATGACAATATTAAAAAGTTGTCCATGTCAAATTTGCAAACATAATGCTAAGGTGTTCTAGATGGATGCTAGGTGGCACACTAGTCACACGACGATATTCTGGCACCTCCATCAAAGCAAGTCTAGATTTTAACCCTTATTATCATGAAAGGATTTCTACATTTTAAAATTAAACATTTTTAAATGTAAAATGTCTATAGTTCAATAACGAACCTTTAACATCTATGGAACCTTTCCACTGCACACCAGCATCATCTGCCATAAAAAAAAATCTAAATTATTCAGAAGAAAAATACAAGCAAAAGTAAAAATGATGCTAGCGTTGGAAAGCACGGCAATAATGCAGCAGTAAGTATAAAATAAGAGATAACTAATAAAGTCGTAAATTGAAACAAAAATGACTAGATTAAACAGGAAATATTAAGCACTGTATACAATTCTGACAATGAGCATTATTGCAGTGATGGAGAGTGTGTGTTTTGTGTGTTTGTCTTCAGAAGGGGTAATGTCTTTCATTTGAGGTTAGGAGAAAGTGGAGTTGCGCATGTTCTTGCATTCCACAAACATGATGCTTAGATTAAAGGGGAGGGTGTGTGTGCATATTCCACATCTGCGATGGTTTACTGTAATGTGTGTTGACTTTAAAAGCTAATCTCAGATTGACCACATCTGGCCATAATTATCTGCCATTACGGGCAATTTTGATGATAACCATCATAAATAATAGTCCGTTCAGATTAGATATCGCAATCAATTAATCGCTAATAGACCGGAGCCAGATTACACAGGATTACAGGACGCACCTTGGTCAGACAACACGTGCTCGCAGCGGCACATTTCTCACACGCTGACCGCTCTAAAGTTGTGCTGACAAGATGACAATGAAATATTCACTATTATCGCAGCTGTTAATTGAGTTCATGCATGGAAGCTTGAGGTGATGGAGGCTCTGTTACAAATCCTAGTGAGAAATCAATACTTTTACATGGAAAGGACGCATTAAATTGATCAAAAGGGACTTTTGAACTTTCTATTCATCAACAAATCCTGAAATTGTAACAAGGCTTTGAATACTGATGATGTTTCTTGAGCAGCAAATCAGCATTTCTGAAGAGTCATGTGACAATCAAGACTGAGGGAATGATGCTGAAATTCAGCTTTGCATCACAGGAATAAACTACATTTGGTGTAAACTATATTTTTGTTTGTCGAGACCGTAATCAATTCATAAATCTTGCTATAGCTGAAATACGAGTGCCTACTGTACCTTCACAAATGGCAAGAGCCCGGAGCATATGTGTACATTCAACAGCCGCTCCAGTGGAATGTTTGCATAAATGACAGAAAAGACTAATTGCTTTATTTTTCCCAAGATCACAGCACTCACGGGTATCGCAGTTCAGCGCTCATGGCAAAGTAATGCAAAATTCTGCATGACTTTGGGAAGATCTGTGCATTGGGTGTTATGCTGCATAGTTCCTAAAAAAACATCTGCTGTCAAGCAAACATAGTCATTTTTCTTACTCTTCTCAGTTTATCTTCCTAGGCAAGTTAAAGTCTTGTAATGTTAAGGTTTGTTGTCAGGTCTTTTCCCTGCCTGTGGTGCAGCACCAGTGCATTGCAAAAGCCAAACAACAATACGGGGAGCAAGGGAAAGCCACTGCAATGGTGCAAGGAATTTGCGTCAATGTACGTTTTGTAGAAGCACATAATGTTGAAAACAAACAAGCTACTTTCTTAGCATCTGTTTACTCAATATAGTTTACAGCGTAGACCGCTACTCAAAAAATAACAAGTGGCAGAGCTGCGGTCATAGATGCCAACTGACTGTGAGCATACTGAATACACCCGTCTCAAACACACACACACACACACAGCCTGTAGACAGAAATAATCGACCTTGAGTGTCTTAGGCCCATCGGTACAGCAGGTCACTTCAGCTACTGTGCTACTATAAACACTTGCTCTAAACACTTCATTTATCACCTGCACTGAGAGCCATGGGCTCATCAAACACACTCACACACACACGCCGTTGTCGTCTGAAAGCCCTTTACAAACCCCTTTTGCAGCTCTTGGACTTTTCTTTCTTATTTTGTGGTTAGTTGCCATTCTAAAGGCTCACACTGTGATACAAATATTACTGAGGAGTTGCCTTCAAGCCTAGGAAGAAAAGAACAGAACAGAATAGAACAGAATAGAACAGAACAGAACAGAACAGAATAGAATAGAATAGAATAGAATAGAATAGAATAGAATAGAAAGGATGAATAATAAGGACAACAATTTTTTTTAGGCATTATTAAAATAAAATGAAAACAGTAAAAAAAAAAAAATAGTTCAGTAAAATAAACAAAAAATAAAATAAAATATCAGTGCCTTTATTCATTTTATGTACGAAAGCCTATATTTTTTTTAACCGTGATTTACGACATGTTTACTTACCCTGAGGTCTTTCACCCTGAAGTTAAATTATGAACAGTAAAGAAAAGGCTTGACCCAGCATAAAAGCAAAAAAACATATGCTTGTGCTGGCCTCAGTCTGAGCATGACCTTTCAGTGGAAGTTGTTTATTTCTGGCCAATGAAAGACACACAGCTTTAGCGAATTACAACAGTATTGGGCCAGACTGCCAGTTCTTTTTAAATGAGCAAAAAGAGAGGAGACAAATTCAAGAGTGCGGTCACCGCTGTGAAAGACGCCATTGTTACACAGTTGTGCTAAGTGAAGTGATTATGAGAACATATTGAGTAATATGTGCTTGGTTTTGTGTGTGCATATAGTATGTGCACGATGACTCCACAATGACTACAGAACTAAAATGCAAACTTAATAAGTGATGGATGATGGAGATTTAAGAAAGCTTGAAAAACGAGCCATAGACAGACAGACTGTGAAATGAAAGGAAAAAATAGAAAAAAAAGATGGTAATTATCATCCTGGTGTCCATGAAAGTGTAAATCTAGAATTGAACATTCCAAGCAAAGAACAGTTCTTGAAACCATTTTTCTTAGTGTAGAACTTTTTTTAATAATCTAAAGATTATTTTCCACTATGAAGAACCTAGTGGTTCAATGGGTGTTAAAGGTTCTTCATGGAACCACAGATGCCAATAAAGAACCTTTATTTTTAAGAATGTAAGACTTTTGCTATAAAAGCGGACACGTTTGTTCTTTCTAGAACCTGAGGTTTCATCGTAGCACTTGAGCTGCATCTTTTGCTGCCAGCTAAAACACAGCACATGTATTTTCTAAGACGCTTTGGTAAGACGGCGTCTGCCAGGATCATAAATATAACGTATCTTTGCATATTGTTACCACACCAAACGGTTATAGCAGCAGAACTGCAGCAGGGTCATGCTGGGCTACGAGGGAGGAATGCCATTGCACCTTTATAAAATGATTCATGCATGAAGAATCTGAAGTTATTAACAATTTGCACTGTCCAAAGACTTCATGGTAACTCTTAACGTTGCTGACGTTCATGCAGATGCTATGGTTTCTTGATAGAAATAACCTATGATAAAGATCGAATGGTATTCCCCAGGGCTGCTGCCTCGGTCCCAACATGTTCTCATCTGCTTTCTGAAAGCATATTCTGCAATTCCCACACACTTTCTTCCATTTAAAGCCTCCCGTTTCACCCATTTCCCTGCCAGGCTGAGCAAGACAACTGGGGGAAAGAGTAGTTAATGTGCATGTCTGATGCAATGTCTTCCTCCCTCAGAGCCATATCCCAAAAAGACCCTTATAGAAAGGGGAAATTCAATAGGTAAACAGGGCAGAAAAACAGCATTAGTCATTATCGTTAAATTGCTCTGTTATGTTTAGGAACGCTGCAATATCTATCAAGATGAAGAGTGAAGAGTGGGGCCTGCCAAAAGCAGCACTTCAGTCCAGGTGAATTAAACAAGGCTTATCTGAAACCAAATGTAAGAACGTTAAAATCAAATCGCTCAAGAAGTGAGCTTTCATTGCTAGACTGAGCCCAGTATATAGAGCAAATGATTTATAAAACAAAAACAGAAAAATGCATTAGAAATTTAAGTTAGTCTGTTAACAGTGCAATAGAAATGTATCCATAACCCAACATTAGTGTTGGAAAGAGTCACCGTTTTATTTTATTTTGAGGATGCATTCAAAATGCAAATTATAAATGTCAAATAAAAATAAACATACACAATATAAAGAATCAAATATAGTCTAATAGCATAGATATCTGTAAAATCAGTATAAGACAATGTCAACTAATGATTGTGATGGTCCAAGTTAAAATTAAATTACATTAAGATTGGTTTTTGAGATTTATTTCTAAATGTATTAAGTTTCATTTGCTCTGTCAGTAATGTAATTTGAAGATACATGTATGCCTGAAACTCCACACTTAAAAGTTTTTTTTTTTAAAGGTTTCAAAAGGGGGGTTTCACAGCGATGCCATGGAAGTTCCGTTCTGGGTTCCTCAAAAAACATTTCAGTGAATTGTTTTAAAAAGAACCGTTTTGTTTTTCTAAGCATGAAGAACATTTAATAATCCAAAGAACCTTTTGCCATTATAAAGAATCTTTTGCAAAGGTTCTTCACTGAACCAGAGAAGCCAAAAAAGGAAACTTTATTTATTTTTTGAGGGTGTTAACATTTGAAACATCACTATTGTTTATTCAGACGAAAATGCCCCTGGATCCACATAATAATCAATATCTTTCTTCAGCCTCAAGGCCTTCTTTTACAAAAATACACATATGAATTCACATTAAAGTGCACTTGTTAAACTTTAGGAAATTCCATCACCCAGGGCTAAACCTCAGTGTCCTCAAATCCGAGATACACCCTTGCTGGGGCAAAAAACAAAATGTAGAAAAATGTTTAAATACATTATTAATACTATCCACTTGTCCTAAGATACGTGCAAGGCCCCTACCGAGGCCTTTAGACTCCCCAAAAGACATTTTGCACCGCGGATCATTTGGCAACACATGCTGAACTTCCATTACGTATGAAGCTTGAGATTCCCCACCTGTTCGGTCCATTCCAGAAAACCTTTCAACATTAATAATTCATTAGTTATTGTTTACATTTGTTGCCGCGCCGTATGCGTCCTCGTTTATTTTAATAATTAACCGTAATTAAAGAAGAAAGACGACTAAACAAACCTCGGGACAGAGTTAGAGTGGGATCGAGAGCATCCGCGCCCTCCCTCCCTCTCTCCCCTGCTCTCCATCTTCTCTGAAGGCACATAAACGTCCCATAAACCGCCAAACCTCACCCAGGTTTTGACTCCGCGTAACGTGGCCTGCCGCAGGATTTATCCAGCCTGCAATCTGAATCGCATCTGAAGCCACAAGAGACAAAGGAGGGATTCCTCCTAACACGCACTACGTGGCGCGATTGAAGGATCTTTTATCGCCGCAATCGAAATCACAGTCGAGCTGATGCCAAGACGGGCTGAAAGATTCAAGACGAGGCGCTGTATATCAGTGTGATGAAGGTTTGGGGTTTTACCCGTAAGCCGTGGCCTGTATTGCCCCACATGCACTCCCTACTTGTGTCTGAGACACTTTGTTACAGATGAAAAGAAAAACATTTACACCTAATAATTGCGAAATTAACTATCAACTCCTGAGACAAAACACGTTTTCCAAACAAACGGATTCACTAAGAAAATAAAATAAATTTTTATATAGGCCATGTCAATCATCCCAAAAATTAGGCCTGCTTATATTATATAAGTCTATTAATACATTTCAGAAAGTCATTTTGATTTATTTTGTGAAGGCTAAAAGCGATATTGGTATATTTACCAAAAATATGAAAATAATTTTTGCAACTATGCAATTCTGATTTAAAGCATTAATATTTAAACACTGCTGTCTGCCAAACCAGAGACATTTTTATCATATCACAACAAAGCTATAAAACAGAGGACATATCTAGAAGAAATTACATAATTTGACCTTTTGATGAATGGGCAACAGTTCAGGTCAAGCTGAGTCATACCTTTAAATATTTGCATTTATGCCATATTGTGTAGGCTATATATATATATATATATATATATATATATATATATATATATATATATATATTTTTTTTTTTTACCTTGGTTAAAATTTAAAACAATTTCAAAATGGTTGTACCGACATAAAAAAATATTGAAATATTCAAACTGTTGAATTGACGGGTGCAGAAGTACGAAAAAAAAACACCTTTAATGAAAAACAAACCTATAGATCACAGCCTTACACTAGTATAAATACAGTAAAATAGTAATATAGCCTATTCATTAGCTATAGACTTGAATGCGTTAGACTGAACGAGTGCGAGGACTAGCTATAGGCCCTTCTCGAAGCTGCCCTGGCACAGGACTGCAAATACTCTTTTAATTTTCTTTAGCATTATTAAATTAAAAAGCAAGAAAACAATTATTCGCCACAAAAACAAGAGCCGTCGACTATGCAAAATGCGAGTAAAGGAGATTTATTTTAGACCCAGACGTCTTGGATTCAGCGACATTTTGGCGTGACCCAGTCTGCGTGTGGGGAACAGGAGAAAGGCCAAGAAACTGAAGCCAAGACCAAAATCCTTTAAAAATGAAGAAACTGAAAAAAGAAATTAATTATAAGGACCGGATAGAATAAGTTTAGAATAGGCTACGCCTGCAGGACATTATCTATTGAGAATTCAATTACTTGTGTCTGAGCCTAAAGGAAAGTTATTTTAAAGACCTGTCGAATGTCTGCTTCAGGAATATTTAACAGCCAGAAAGAGCGACTGCCACGAGCCCGGGCCAAACTGACTCTCCGAGATGGACGAGATTACAGCCGCAGAGGACCGACTCCTTCAAGCCCCTGCGCGCACATGGCGCACGACCGCAAATACATTTTCAATTTACTTTTGAATTATTTATTCAAATACACGCATGTGCAAATGCTTCTTCAAAAATAATAGGCTACTGCTCGTGCAAAAAGGCTTCAAGTGTAGGCCGTAAGGGACAGAGTAGGCTATAATTTCCAAAACGGACATCTGTGATAAAATATAAGACTACGAACACATTCAACACTGCTTAATATTTTTAAGCATTATATGTATAGCCAACAATTAAAACGAGTTAAGACTGGTTTTAGATAAGACAAACTCGTAGGATAATCAAAGAACAACTTTTTGTGACCTAAGAAAGTTTAGTAAAATATTTTGTAACTGCAAAAGTCTGACTTCTTGCCAAGTATAGAGACAGTTGAAGAGAATAGTGTTTTTAAAGATTGGGGACTGTAAATCAAGTCAGGCATCAATTACTCCTATTGAACCTCGGCCTATTAGTCTACAGCATATTGTCATTCAATTTTTAAAGGAATAATTTAAGTGTATACTGAAAGTACTTTTTTAAAATACTGTGTTATGTGTTGTACAAACAACAATATCTTTATGCATAAAAAATAGCCTATAACAGGCCAGCGTCCGTATCATCGATTCACATTATAAAGCTTGCAACCTCCCTAAGATTATGAAAAAAGTGGTTCATAAATTATGAATGAATATGTTGAACTAGACAACTTAAATAATTTGTAAACAGCATGTCATAAGTTGTATAGGCCTATGCATAAAATAGCAAATTTCATAACGTCAAAAAGGCATTTATTTCCCGCAGTCTTCACATTAGAAGCAAACGCGTTTTAACATCTTCTCCTCGGTCCATTTATTTACAATAAAATAAGCTTACTAAACTATTACAGGAGAGCAAAAAATATCCCTGAAATGCACATAAAGGCTAACGCATTTAGGTAACAGGACAGGTAGATCAATGTCCCTTCGTGCCTCTGAGCTCGAGCGCAGAGAGGTTCATGCACGGCTGCTGTTGGACACACCGTCGGGGCCATCTCCTGAAACATCACAGCTTGAGAAAACAACTTCAAGAAATCAGACCAGAACGTTTTACAGTTTGACATCAACAAATTCGAGCCGATTACTATGCCAGTCGCGCTTCTCTCCGGTCAAGCCCATCTCCTTTTATATAAAATAGATTTGGGAGAAGCGCCATTTTCTCTTCGATCCCATGTGCAATGAAACGCACGAGAGGAGTTCCGAAACAATTCCGCGCGCGAGCTGGAAGCTGGAAATAAACGCGCGGCCGAAAAGAATGTTCTAAAAAGCGCAGCGCATAACTTGAAATGCATTTATTAAGCAGCAATAGAGGAGACTAGACACGGCAGCGGAGCTACAATGCAGCATAGCACACACACACACAAGACTGATTGATTAAATAAAGGAATTTTACCTGTGTCAGGCAGTACGGAGAGTACATAGTTATCTCAGAGGCGGGAAATGAATCGTGTTTTGAAGTTGAGTGGAAGTTCGCCGCGTTGCTGCATTGAAATCGCTCGCCGTCCCCCCTCGCGCTTACTCCATGCTGCTCTCGCCGCTAACCCCGCCTCGAAGGCAGAAAGTGAAAGCTCAAACTTTAGGAAGGAAAAAAACTTTTCTCTCCTTCTTGTTCTCCCCTTCACCCTTTTCCCATTTGATAAAAAAAGTTTGGGAGTTTCTCATTCTCAGTAATCTTACAGATGACGTGCATTCATCTAGTGACAGAAAAGTATATAAAACGCACCCATGTCATTTAGACCACAGTTTTTGGGAAATAGTCAGATTTAACATTGCCATAACAGCACATAGTTTCTAAAGCATGCAATACTATAGCTTACATGTTATAATGTTTCAAATATTTTTTTTCTCTATGTAATTTTGAGTAAACATGGTGAACATTTACATTTTTACTAATTTTGCATTTTCATAAATGTGTATTACATATATAATTCATTAATGACTATACTATTATAAATAACAAACTTTAAAAAATGCAACTAAAGTCATTAAGCTTTGGGAATGAGTGCAATTCTAAACAAATATGCACAGGTTGATCAATGGCAGCAGGATTGACTGCATTCTATGTGTCAGTGGCCTTTTCAAATGCTGCTTTCGGTTTGCAATACTTTTTCCCCTGTGCATCACTACTGCAATCTGTATTTTAATCAGTAAATGGAAGGTAAGCAACCCCTCTCCCCCTTTCTCTTACCTATGACTCATCTATAGCCCCCAGTCCTGCATTACAGTATTGCAGGGTGGTCTCCTAAATCCACATCTGTTTTGTGGCCAACCACAGCGCCCAGGCTGCCTAGCGGCACGCTCAACTATGCTTATCTTGCACCTTCTCCAGCCGTGAAACTCTGCTGTGCCACTGTCACTGCTGTCTAGCTTTAAGAGGCAGATTAGCCCTGCTCTTTTATTAGGGCTGCTTTCTCATAGACCGCTTGAGCCAAACACCACAAAGGGCACTTACCAATTATGGCACAATTTAATCCAGGACTACAGGATTAATCCTGCACAGAGCTGGGAAAAAAACACCATGGAGTTGCAGGTTACCATCCACTTTAGAAATTACCACTACAAGTTGAAAAATGGATTTAAAATCGGTTGACGTTTGACACGAGTAAAGAATATATTTATTTTCAATAATTCACAAGAAACTGAATGCTGATGCACTGAAAAAAGTAATATCTGAATTAACTGTTTTTATTAAGGGAATTATTTATATATATATATATATATATATATATATATATATATATATATATATATATATATTCATGTTGTTGAACCAATCTATACAGATGTTTATGCAAAAAAAAACATATTTAATAAGAACACAATTGGTACATTTTGCATTGCATTTTGCGGTAATGCACTATTGTAATGCATTATTTTTCAAAGTTACTTTCCCGAACAGAAAACCCATGAACCTATGATTTTCCATGATACCAACTGATCACTATCGGAGGACAAACTCAACAATACAGTATGTTGCTTGTGATAAAAAGCATCTGCAAAACAGCTGATATACAACAACAACAACATGAAGGAAAACACTGACATTAAGAGTTGAGAGCAAAGTCAGAAAAAGGGCACACAGGTTGGCATTACCACATTCAAAGGCACAAATCCAAAACCACAGTCTTTGTGCATCACGCACACAGATCTTGCAGCCATTACACTACAAAATAGCACGAGGTGCATAAATAACGATACTGATTTCAGCGCACGCATACTTTCACACACATACAAATGCATACATGCATGCACACGCACACACACACACACACACACACAGTTCTTTGTTAAGCAGACCCACGGTCGAGTTGCGGTTGCGGCAGCTAAGACTTCCATTAAAACTCACATAAGAGAACCATATGCGAGCGATATAGTCCGTGTGTGTGGTTTTAACCCAACACAAACACATACACTTTGCTTTTAACCATTCCCTTGTGGCTGGCAGTTAAATAATCCTGATGATATTTTATGAAGATAATTCCTGCAGCTGCTTCTCCACATAAACTCTGCATTCCTCTCAACGCTAACCACCATCTTATGATATAAATGCAGCATACACGACTATAAATGAGCGATGAGATTTATGATGCACATATACACACCGTTCTCTCTACACGGGATATGAAAGAGAAAATTAATCAAAGGCATTATAGATTATATCTCTGCTCTATCTGAGTTTGATAGTTTGCTTAACCGATTCCAACTCATCTTATCTCAATCTGAAGTCCAACTCAGTCTGCCCTGAAAGCAGATTAATTACATCAACCATGAGAAAGAAATCAAAGTTCAGTTTGTCATGTTACACTCAGAAAAATCAAGAAACTTATAATATGAACAACAATACACAGAAGGAAACGGGAAAATGGCTTGTACCCTGTAGGATTCAGGCACTAGGAAACACTCTGAGATGCCTGGGGCTCGATGGGGACCTTCATGCACCAAATACGATTCTGTGGCCTGTAATCAAACACAAAACAGAAAAATTAAGTCATAGGGTCAAACTAAAAATAACTTCTTGTCAGATAAATCTGACCAAAACAAAGCTGGAAACATAAGACTTCATTGGAACATACCTCAGTCAAATCACATGGTCTCTAACTCTTTTTTTTTTTTTATTCTCTGTGTTCCATTTGATTAGATGTGAATTTAATTACTAGAGAGAAGCGAACACTGACTCTAGATCAGTGGCTACAGGCAACTGTACTGCCTATACAGTGAAAAAAATAAATTGTTTAGGATTTTGTGTGGAAATAGCTAGTAAATTTCACATATTATTACAAACAAGTGGCTAGTAACTTTTTGAATTAATGTGAAAAATCAGCCTTACACTGAGATGACGTTTGATGGCACTCCGATTTAGCTCAACTTCTACAATTTGACTTTCATGTTGTTGAATGGCAGTGCATTTTAATGCATTAGGTAAAATTGGTTATTTCAAGATTTAAAAGCTTTAAGCATATGTTAATATGCTAATATGTTAATAATGCTCATTTATATGTCTGTTTGGAGAATTTTCTAAATGTTCTTTTGCATGGAATGCATGGCTCTAGATGGAAGGAAAATGCAAGAGATCTCCATTAAAAAGAACAGAAAAGCAAAAGGAACCTTTGAAAAAGTAAAACTCAAAATTTCATAAACCACTGCAGGTATCCAGAGAGCCAACCAGTACCTCATTCAACAACCATCCACACACACAATAATAAATGTTCAAATATGAACAATAAACTTTAACCACAAATGCACGTTTGTGTGCATAAATACATATCAACATCCATTCCAGCCCATATACGCACACACAGTTCGCTCATAATAAGTCCCAGGCATTGGCACTAGGCTCGGGCAGTGGTGAATAACAAAGCCTATTCATATCCACCCAATGAAACGTTAGCTTTCCCAATTTTCCCTCACTTTTATAGGGTCTTAGCTACAGCGCGCTAAAATCTCATTCAAGCACGGAACAATTGCTGATTGGCTTTATTAGAACATAAACATGCATTTTGATGGTTAAAAAGAACAATTAAAAAGCACACGTTACTCAGAGGCAAGTTCCCGGCTCTGGCTGTTCTGAGAAAGTGGTTGAAAACAGAAGAGCTCTAGAGTGAATGCTGTGGGAAGGAGCATTTTATGGGGCAGCAAATAGCAGTAAGCAGGTGAGCCTTTCACTGATGTTTTGTAAAGCTCTCCAGTTCTTAAAAAAAAACAAAAAAAAACACTGATTGTCATTTAAAGAGCATTAACCAAAAGCCCAAACGTCTTGCAAAAAGTGACGCAAGTGGATGCTTTAAGCACTTCCACAAATGTCAAAATCTCTGAATGCTCTCGGTTGGATTTCTTTACGCGGATTTTAGGTATTGATTGACTCAAGTGTTTACTTTTGTTTAGTTTCAGAGTATTGATTTCTCTCATGTTCCAGGAAATCAGCTAACCAGATTTCACCATGCGCTCTTTCCAGTGGCTCCCATCACTCTGAACCGAAGCAGAAAATGGAAAACGTTCCACTGACTCATTCGATTTCTCTTAATTTAATTGACTTGATTCTCAAGCCCCAAGATAAACCAGCAAATTAAAGCCGGCAGCGAGGCCAGGCCGCACAATCCAGCTGAACAAACTCAACTCGACCGTATTTCGCCGTGCTGAGATCATCCGTTCATTTGTCTTGTCCACAGATGGAGAACAGAAGTCTACGTTGGCGCCTGGAGGAACTCAGAATTTCGCTATTATCCTTATTTTGAGAGGAGGAACCTTCAGCCTCGTCTTCACCTCCAAAAAGCTCCTATTTTTCTGTAGTTAGCTATTAATTATATATGGGCTGCATGCATATGGAGCATATGCAGGGTCCATATGGCCAGCCCTCAGCCAGAATCTCAAGCCTCTTCTTAATTAACATTTTAGAGGCGAAGCGCACAGAGAAAAGAGGGACATTTCAAAGCGGCTCTGGGAGCCTCTGACCTAATTGGAGTCAATGGAGATGTATGTAAATGTGTTAATTACGACAAGTTTCCTCGCTCTCACCGATAAATAGAGCTCTTTGTTTAAAATGTTTAATTGGTGGGAATAACGGAATCAAATGAGGGGGTTCCTCCATAGGTCCTTATGGGGGAGAGAGACCGAGAGAGAGCGGTGTATATGGGTTGGAGGCATATGGCAATACGTTTGTGGTTTAGTGGAATGCTTAAGTGGTTAAATTCCTGAAATATGAAGTTTCTCTCTGTCACACACACACGGACACACACTTTTGTGGTCTAAAGTTTAAGAGTGAAGTGTGTAATTTCAGTGATAAACAGATCTGCAAGAATTTTTGACTGTTTCAAACTACTTTCAAATCCTCTTCGACTATTATTCGGACAAACTGGTGTTCTCGGACCCAAACTCACGTCACTGGTTTAGCCAATATTATTTGAAAATAACACTTTGCTCTTAAACCAGATGATTAGAGGAAATTTGTGTGGTGACTGTACACGGTCCGTTAAACTGGTAAATGCATTGCAGTGCAGTTTCTGGGGTATTCTGGGTGGTCACTTCAAGGGATAGATCACATAAAAAAATTATTTTGATCAATTTACTCAATCTCATGATATTTCAAACCTGTAAACATTAGACCTCAAAGACTTCTTTGTACAGAACAAAAAATTTGTTTTAAAAACTAAGCTGTTTGCTGCAAATGGCTCGTCTTGGCCACTACACTCTAAAAACTTTCTAAAGTTTCTAAAAAAAAAATTAAGTTACTATAACTTAGTTTAAAAAAAAAAAAAGTTTACATTACACAATATTAAGCTGTAAAGTAATGATCAACACGGTGTCAACAGAACTCATCAAAATATTTGCAACTTCCAAAATTTCATTACATTTTCTACTTGCAACCAATGCATTTATAATTAACAGGTTTTCTGAATTTGTTTTTAAGGTTTAGCTATAGTCTGGGCACCTCAAATGTATAAATTATTTTTTAACCTGTTTTAAGGCCTTTTAGAAAGCATCAGCACATCTTTCCACAACAAACCAAAATTGCGCACCAATATTTAACATTATGGTTTTAGCAGTTGTGAAATCCCTCAAAACATGAGCAATAGTGATAGTAACAAAACCACAGCAATTCACGTATTCATTCCCTCCAACACAGAGTCTACATATGTATCTGCTAACTTTACACAGAACATTCCCACTCACTCACACACACACACACACCTGGCCGTCCTCCACACATTCAAAAACCAGCTGGCCCGAGAACAATCAGCACAGGTCCCACTGATTTTCCTTTTTTTTCACCCTTTTTTCTTTGTCTTTTGTTTGTCAAATGACACAGCAATTACTATTAGCACCATTGTTTTTTATCATTATGATTGACTAGCTGGCAATACCGAGCCAAATCAGCCCGCATATAAACCTGTCCTCTATGGCAACCGCATCAAAGAGAGACAGAGTCAAAAAAAAAGAGAGGAGAAAGGAGGAGTAATGAGAGAACGAGTGCTATATAAAAGGATGAAGCGTTCTTTCTCTGTGTGTCTGCCAGTAGCACCTCAGGGAGAACTGTTGGAAAAATGTGATTTTTCACACCAGCATCTCAGAGGCAATAGCAGAAGGAGAAAAAGAGAGATGGAGAGACAGACCGATAGAGAGAATCTGGAATGAATGAGAGGCTGCTAATTATTAAAGCTCTGTTTGGGGTTTTGACACGAGTCTCCTGGCTCAGGCCAAACCCGGTTTGCACCCGGCACCTCTGATCTCCACTTTCACGGCTCGTCTTCTCCGTAAGGTGCTAGTAAGGGCCTCTGTGAGCGCTCCAGGTGTATCTACACATGCATGCATTCACTGGAAGTCTATGAGGGCATACGCATGAGCATTTGTGTGTGAGTGTGTGCAGGTGTGCAGTGGTGTTGCGGTGTTCGCCTGCACATGTTCATCACTGTTAATGAGCTGAATTAAAGCAAGTAGGTGGCTTTGCATTATGGCATCTCGTGTGCCAACACAGATGCCACAAACACAAAACGTCCTCCCATAAGAAGTTTACACCCAGAAACAAGTTCATGCAGCCGTCCACCAATCACCGCAGGGCACTGCATCCATGGCAACCCTGGCATCGTGACAACCAGTCAATCTAGAGAAGACGGCTCTGGAATTCACAGCCTGAGCTGAGTCTCCATAACTAAGTTCAGCCAATGGGATTGCAAACAGGTTTGCAAAATGCATTTAAACCGCTAATTTGACCGATTTGGGTGTACTATCACTTCCCAGCCATCCAGACGCTTTAAATCTGACTCGAGTGCTTGACCTCGCTCGTGGAGAATTCGTTTGCATGTCTTTATTGCGTAGATCTCACAGGTGTGCTTGGCTGGAGAGGATGTTCAATGCTTTGAAAAGATTTGTCATGATGAAAAAATGCTCGCTGCAGGCAAATGTGGCGTTTCATATTCAGATCCAGCCCCTTCAGCCTGCAAAGGCCTGTCAATCTCACATTTAAAGTCTGATTTAAAATTCCCGATCTAAACACAGCCTGTGCAAATATTTATTCCGACAAAATTACTAGAGCATGCAGGTCCTAAACAAACAAATAACTGGAAATAATGTTGTTCCTCTGAACACACACAGGTGTGTGTAAAAAAAAGTCTTAATTGTTTTTTTTTAAGAAATAAATCAAAGTATTATTTTCATATAACTTGATTATACAGAACACAACTGGCTCTGAATAATGCATCTTGAATAATGCAGCTCATTTTAAGATCCGGCTGTTTGTGCTGAAAAACTGAGACTGAAAACCTCAAATTCAGACATGCCAAGATGTTCTACCCATTTTCATCACATTACAATGATAGTACTATATATATTTAATATATTTTATCTTTAAAAATTACTTGTATTTCAAGCAGTACACCACAACATTGGCCTGCATGCTAAATACAAACACAAGTACTCTCAAAAAACCTCTACTATAAGATCTTGCAAAATACATCATACAAAAATATCCTACTAGTTGGTTTTATAAATATCCATCTCTTTAATATCAATTTAGTTAGTTTTGCCGTATGATGTGGATTTTGACCTTCCCTGACTACTTAAAAAACTACCTACTTAAAAATTAACACTGAAGTACAACCTAAAATGACCCTAAAAAAAAGAAGAAAAAAAACATTTACATTGACATGCAAATAATAATAATAATAACCGGTTACATTTAGATGAGACTCTCTAAATGTAATGTTATTTTGTATTTGTATTTCGAATAATCATATTCGCTATTATTATTAAAATTATATTATTAGCTATAATTTTCCTGCTAGACATATAAAAACTAAATTAAGTGTTCTTGGCATTTAACAGCACTTTCTAAACAGCTACACAACAATATTATTATAAAAGCTATTAACCGCATGTTGTTTGAAAGAATTGTATCTTTGAGCGACAAACTGTTATCAGATTGCGCTTTTTTATTATTCTAAAAAGCTGCGCCTCGATGTTTGAAATCTGTTGGCTTGGATTTCTGCAAACAGCGGGAAAGATATTGATTCTCATAGCACGTACCATTGTAGTTGAGAGGAATCTGCCAGCTCTCCTCAAAGACCCATTTTTCTTTAAAACCTTCCGCGTCCAGAAAAAAAAAAAAGAGGAGAGGGAGCGGGTGCACCAGTCGGTTTCTCCGGTGATACCGGAAGCGAAAAAAGAACTCAACAAGTCGGGCTGTTTCCCAGAGTTTGTCCCGTCTGTAAAAGAAAAGCTTTCTCCCACACTTTACGGAACGATGGATTACCGTCGTCCCTGGGCACCGCTCGTATACGGTGAACCGTTCCGTTTAAAATATATTCTCTCCTACGATGGAGTCTCGCTGGCGGCACCGACCGGGGAGTTCACAAGCTCGGTTGAAATTCTCCGCGAGCGCCGGTGTACGCAGAACCGCTCGTGCGAAGACGTTCTGCGTGACCGTGAGTGTTTTTCTTCGTCTTTATGTCCTGCAGTCAGTTCCTGTTTGCCTTGACTGCATCTCCCGCACCATAACGGGACCCCCGCTGTTCCCGGACAGATGAACGCGAGAGGCGTCCTCAAATGCCGTTGCAGTCACCAATACGCGCAGCGCACATTGCGACAGTCTAATCCGTAGACGCACCGAAGGGATCCTGCCTGTTGGCTAAAGCTTACTGACGCTGCATTTAAAGCACGGGAGAATAAGCGTCCCCTCCGCGTGAGTAAATATCGGTCGTCGCCTCAGTCGACCCGGGGCTGCACGGGGGTAGCGGGTCGTTGAGGCGTCGAGCTGGTAAATTATTGATCAATGTAGCAACTGGCAGCGTGTGGCAGCTGCGGCTTTGGGGCATTAGTAGAGCTGTGGGAAAATCATGGACGGCGCGGATTAGCTGCTGAACACCGAGCCAGACTGAACACACAGGGAGAGACGGGGGAAAGAACTCAAATAAAACACGACCAAAAGTGCAGGAAGTAGCTACAGGAATATCTAGAGCCCTATCTCGCCTGCTCTAGCCTAAAGAGGATCCGTGCGCGAATTATTCGGCGAGTTTCGGGGGGGGGGGTCGACATTTTTAGAGAGACTTTCTGTCAGTAATTTTAGAATAAGGCTCGGCTAGCGCAAGCCAAATTGACTTTTGGCGCCCCTAGTGCAGGTGTCTAACTGTCCCCTATCTTTAAGTTAAAAAAAAAAAAACGTAGATTTTTGTGATACATTTTCGCAACAATATAGATTTAGTGCGTAATGACTAAACTGTTAGATAAAAATGTTAGTTAGTGACTGGTTTTGGCTGGGCTACTGGAAAATTGTTTCAAACACCGCATGAACGTAACATCTTTAGTGAAAATATAGGATACTTTTGAGACGGCCAGTTTCTTTTTTTCGCAAAATTTAGGGGACGAGAGAGGGGGAGGTTTCAGTTCTCGCTACCTACACGTCGAGTAGTCTACGAGTGGATAGAAAGGCTTTTATCATGGGCTATGGTCGCCAGGTTCAGCCGGGGTCTCGTGCCACCCATCAGATTCTGTGCCTTCTGAGACGCCTCAAGCAAACACCAAACACCAAACAGCTCATCAATAATATAACAAAGTGCATCATTATAACCCTCCAATAGGAAACTGTCCAACAGCGGCATCAGATTACTTATTTTAAATAAAATGCTGATTACATTTTTTTTTTTCAGAAAGGGTTTCATTTAGCCTCAATGTTATATTGTGAATATAGCATAAACGTCCTTTTGATTTGTGCAGTGGAGTCAGCCTAAATTATTTTTTACTGGCTGATCAAGAGCCATGCATATTAGAGTTAACTACAGTTGTGATTGAAATACATTAACATTGATAGAAATTGATAAATCTGGATGAACACATTTTTATGATGCATGTTGAACAGAATAAGACAAAGTTTCTTCACAGCAGTGAATTCCGCAGCGATCGAAAAATCATTTCCTCGTGACCTGAACCAGATCAGAGGAGAACCACACGAGGGATACTGTGCATTGCATTACTAATTCAGTTTACAAAATAATATTTAAATACTACTGTGGATTTCTAAATTATTTCCCCAAATACTAACACCCATATATAAAAAATGTAGTAGCCTATTCAATCTTACGACACTTCACTTACAAATCTTCACTTAAAAATAAAATAAAATGGGTTTTTTACATTGCATTTATATAATTGTTGTTTATATAGCTTATAATAATCATTTTCTTTTTAAAGTTTTTTATAAAATTCGTAAGAACTGAATAATTGATATGAGACACTGATTTTTGATAAGCAATGTTTCCTCTTCCGTGACAAGCAGAAATTGTAGGCTAATTTTTTATGTTTATTTACAGTTGTTTTTTTGTTTGTTTGTGTAGCCTATATTAAGACTGTAAATAGAAAGATTAATTATTTTGATAAATAACGGTAAATAAATAAGTTGAATAAATGAGTTCTTGTTATTTGGTAACAAGATAGACTATATCTTAATTTATGCTAATATATGCTCATATAGCATAATAAATAAAACAATATTAAAGTCCTTAAATTTTTAAACAAGCGTCTCATGCTTTTGTTGATATATTAGATTTTCCTTTATAATATTTGTTAAAAATATTAAATTAAACTGATTATTTTTTCAAAATGAAAAACGTTTAGCATTTCATAATATTTTATGAAACTTGTCATTACTCTCATTGTTCAGTATTAAACGACAAGCAAGACGTTTTTGCGAAGAAAAAATATTTTGCATTAGCCTATATAATAAGGCTTTTCCGTATACATTTACTTTAATGTTTAACGGATTGGTTTTATCCTTCGTTATTGACCAACCTTGATTTCGTTAGTTTAAGCATGCATAGTTTATAATACTAGGCTTTAAAACATTTATGAAACTCTTTAACGAATTTTAAGATGATTAACCTTTTAATGAATTATAATTAAGCATCAGTTCAACCAAATTAATACTAAATAAATTTTGCTAAATGGATCACAAGATTTTTAGAATCATAATTATAATATATATATAAAAAAACTATTCCGTGCAGCTTGAATTATCCACTTTAAATATTGTATAATACATATAGAGATTGATAATACAAAATAATGCTATAGTAATAATGTACTAATTATTTTTATCGATAATTAATTTTACTGAAGAAAGAACGGTTTAACAGACTGAATAAATCCAAAAACCCACATTTTTATAGATGTAAACCCCAAAAACACCAAAGAACAATGACTTAAATTTCGGGCCAAATAAAAATATTTTTAAATGCCATAAATTGGGGAATTCAGTGATTTATGTTTGTTATGCGTTTCAGCAAACAGTTAAAAAAACGTACCCTTGCTATAGGCCTAATAAAATATTTCTGGTTATTTTCAAATTCTCTGCATATGACCTATAACATAAAACAAAATGCAAACAGTGTTGAATCTCTTCGAAAATATTTTCGTATACAGGCCAATATTATGTCGTTTTATACCGATTTAAACGAGCAATAAGTCTATATAAGTAGAAAATAGATATGCACTGCTACCGAGAAGATAATTCAGCTTCTGTTGTGATCATCAAAAGGTGTGTTTATCACCTTGTAATCGATTTTCTGCGGAACTGTTAAATGCCCGATGTGTGTTTATTGCACTGAGTGGCAGACGACCTTCTGACGGAGCGGAAAACAAAACTTCTCACTGCAGCTTCTGTGAGAAACCTTCCCCACTGGCTCTAGTTCACACGGAACAATCAGAACCAACAGTAAACTTCGTTTTTTAACGATCGAATAATGCGTTCCAGGTCGAGTTTGGAGCGAACCGAGCTCTCCGTTAATTGCGCTCGCACAGCGCGAGCGAGAGTAAGACCGGAGCGGGTTCAGCATCACTGAAATCTCAGCTCAAGTTAATGAGAGTCTAGCGCTGCCCTGCTCACCACAGGATCTCTTAATGTGACCGCAATGCAGCGTCGGCTGAGACATGCTGTTTTAATACCTGGCAGAGGACAAGACATCAGCTGTAATAAACTACAGTTGAAAAGACTCTCAGTGCAGCGCAGGCTGCTGCAGACACTGAAACCTGTGCTGTGCTTCTGACCTGAATGGACCTCAACAGAACTTATTTGTAAGAGGGGTCACTAAAAATATGGTGTGCTCAGATATGATATTTTAACTATACACATCAGTGGCTGCCGAAACATTAAAAACAGTGACGATGTTACAAGCAGTTTCCATTATAAATTATATCTTACCTACGGGAACCATTCAAATTTGTTACTATGACCACATGACGACTGAAGGATATTAATAATAATAAAAAACTGCATTCTACATACTTAATACTATTAGTGTAACACATAGCAGTGAAATATTGCTATAGATATGACCTAAACAAATAAAACAAACAGCCAAACAAACTTTATAAAAATATGATGGTTCACTCAGAGATTCATGTGAATGGATGGACTGTTCCTCAAAACAGAAGACTAATCAGTTTATTTTTTTTATGTCAAATTATAACTCACTTATACAACTCAATTTTACAGTGTGCACAAATTTGTCAGCTTTACCAAAGATAAATAGCTAATTTTTTTAATTAAAAATTCAAATAGCCTAAATTTAATTACTGCTATTTAATAATTATTACTGCTCTTTTGATGAAAACTATGTTATATAAAATTTTTTTTTTGTAATAAACTCATCAATGTAGCAGCTACAGTATGGCCACAAATACACAAAGACTGAAAATAATTTCTGAAAAAAAAAGAAAAGAAAAAACTAAAATGACTTCAGCTGTTGGCTCCTGATGTTTAACCTTTTTTTGTGACAGATACAAGAAAACTGGCATATGATTCTCCTCTCTTGTTTTAATCTGGCTCTCTAAGTGCAGTTTTGAATTACAAAACATTTTCTTTTTTTCCCCCCGCCGCTTCTTTTCTTGGTATTCTGTAACGGTCCTCTACTGTTCACTTTGAGCAGAAATGGAAGCCGGAGAGAGAGGGCGAGCCAGAAAACCCAAGAAAAACACAGTTACTCCCAAGCAACAAAGTGGCAAGAATGCGAGTCTTGGCTCCGACTGCTCTTAACATTTTCTCATCTAAAAGAGGACGTTTTCAGAAAGTGCAAACGGATTTAAGACAGCTCTGACACAAATTAGATTATAATTCACTGCAGGACCAGGGGATACATCCTGTTACATCGCTATTGTGGGAATTGGAAATGACACATCATTTTTAGTCGTAAATTTAATAGTTAAATTCTGAAAGCGAAAGGACATTTAATGCAATGGATTCAGCCACAACAAACCTCTAGAAAAAGGATTAAAGTACAAAGCATCACCTCAGGTGACAGCCAGCAGTTTAAGGCAGTGTGTGGTGTGGTAATTTTAGTGAGGGGTGTGGTGAGCGGTTCGTTTATCTCCAGTTCACCACCACAGGCCTCGTGGTCTGATAGCTGTAGATTTGCCCGGCAGCCCACAGACTCTGGCAAAGCCACAGACCACAGCGAAGGCGCTTTGGTCCGGATAACCTATCTTTATGCAGAATCCTGGTCTACAGCAATCAGAGTGGTTTCGACGTACGTGACCTCAGCCTTAACGTGCACGAGTGTCGTTTCATCAAACATCACTGTAGACCTCAAAAAACAGCTAGAGACTTTCAGTTTTATATGCCAAAGAAGGAATATGATTCAAAATAAGGCTTCAATGCTGTGACTCGAGATGCTTTTTCAGTCTAAATCTACCTCTAAAATGAAAATGTACAAGTCTCCCAGAATATATGCAGATGACCAACATTTGTACCCTAACCTAGCAGAGCTACAAAAATATTGAATGTTTTCCTCCTCTCACACATTCTTGAGTATGCACTAATAATCTCTATTTCCTTTAACACGTCTGTTTTCTCACACAGACTGCATTATAACCACAGGATAAATTTTCCAAAAAATGCCTCTACGGGGGCGTAATGTTTCAATTTGTGTCACTTTCCATTGCACTGTCCATGTTCCAGTGCACTTACGTAAGCAACTACTGAAATAATGCACCACGAACAACGAGCACATTGTTATTGTTGCATAGAATTCTGGTAAAATGTATAACACGGCTACTCAATCTTTGCACTCATTTAAACTTTAACTGGTGTCTAAAAGGTGAGATGTAAAGCTATAGAATGCCGCAGGTATGACATTTTTGTTGGCCAAAACCTAGAAATTTCCAGTTCCATCATCCCAAGTCAATAGGTATTTTGAAAGGGTTTATGGTTAAAAGGTTTGTGGTCTACACAAGCTCCAAATATTTTATTCTACAACATAAATATACCTAAACATACAAGTGGATAAATGAGACTATACGGAGGTTGTGGGGACATTAAATGTTATGCTGAAAGGGAAAACTCATTTAGACACTAATGCTTTCATAGCCTCACTGTTAATTGCACTTTAGAAAACTATTCTAACTCAAACTATTAGGGGAAAGATTTTTAAATAAAGACTGAAAGAGATGCATGGTGATGTTGAAGTCATGCAACCGAGGTCTATGCTTAGCTTCTAGCTTTGTTTGTATAGGCTTCAAAATTCATAAGTGTTGTGTTTATTTGTTAAGATTATCATGATGAACAAACATGTAACTTTGCTGGTAAAAGAGCTAATTTTCTAAATCAATCTAAAAGTAAACGGCAAAAAATATATTGGGCTTTTGTCCAGGATATTACTAACTTCCAAGTTGGCCTTCAAAAATACATCAACACTGCAGTAAAGTAATCTTCACCGAAAACCAAGTGCATCTCATACAACTCTCATGGTAAAGTTCAATCTTAACCCGAGGCCTGTCTGTGATTAGGTAAGCGTGGGACCACCAGCTCTCCCCGAGTAACTCTCACAAAGGACGTTCCTTAAAAGCCAAATCATGTTCTGTTGTACTGGATCACCACAAAGTGACCTTATCAGCTGAGCACACTGCCCGTGGCGTTTGGCCCGATATCCACCCAGGGTCATGGCATATGTCTGGCTGCTTACCCCTGTCCTCTGCTTACAGCTAAAAACCAACAGCAAAACACAACATGGCCACTGTGAACAATTCATTTAGTTCAAGATTTTTTTTTGTACTTGTTCCAATGCCTATGAATTTTCTTGCCTCCTACTGGTCCACCGCATGGGGTTGATCAACAAACCAGTTGTTTGATGACAGCGAGTGTCCTCATTGTCTCGGTTGGCCCTTGTTACCTCGTTTCTGGAAGAGTCTGCGGAGCAAGAGGTCGGGCTCCTGGGTGAACGCCACCGTTCCGGTCACTGTAGAACAGTCGAGGGCGTTGACTTTGGCTCTTTGGGGTCTTTGGGAGCCCAGCCCGAGGGCATTCAGGCAGATGCTGGGGGTCATTGGCATGTGAAAGAGGATCACTGGATGCAGGACAGCAACAGTACTGTGGTGTGTACATTCAGGGGGGCAGATTTATGTAGAGATTGAAAGGACTGTAGAAAGACAGATTGAAGTGAGGGACTTATGCACACACATATGCAACTTTCTATTACAAATAAAAATAACCTCCAATAATAATTGCGTTATGTAACACCATTCCTGCTTCCACTTATCTTTAAAAAAACTCAGGATTAAATACAATAAAATATTTTACGTTAACCCCCCATGGCAAAAAATTATGAAATCACCACACGGATGTTCACCCAAAGTTCTGACTTTATAACAAATGAACAAAATCACAGATATGACACAAAACTATTTTTGCTTGATAATTCAACACTTTATGTGAATCATACAGTACCTCAAAATGTTTTATTAAAACATTTTAATAAATGGAAAATTGTTTTCCATATCAAGTAGAGGAAAAAATTATGGACTCATTCAATGTTGATAAAAAAATAATGGAATCCGCTTGTAATTTGCATTTCTGAAATAAATACTGGAACATATCTAAAAAGCGAATTAGTCAGCAGTTAACAATGTAGAGTTCACAGTAGTTAAAACTGATGTTAAAATAGCTAAAATAGCCAACATCAACACATAAAACGAACAGGGGAGACGGCTCGCCACACACACAGGCGCCATCTTGATTCTTCAAGGTTAAGTATGTAATCTAGTTAATTATGAGTGCTTGCAGACCCTAACGAGCTGTTGGACTTGGCTAATTGAAAGGAAACATGGCCCCAACAAGAGAGCTGTCGGTTGAAACAATGGAAAAGGATTATAAAACTCCTTTAAGAAGGAAATCCATCACGGAGTGTGGCAAAAGATTGTGGATGTTCCCAGTCAGCTGTTTCTAAAATTTGGTGCAAGTATAAACAAAATGGAAAGGTTACACATGGACAACATACAGGCAAGCTAAGAAAGACCTCAAAGCATCAGGTTAGAAAAGCAATTTGCCTTTGAAAGAGAAAATGCACAACGTAAAACAAATGGGCAGAAACAGGAGTCAATGCGTGTGACAGAACTGTACGAAATCGGCTGAATGAAATGGGATTTAAATATAGAAAAGCCAAACAAAAACCAGCATGAACAACTAAACAGAAGAAAACAGTGGGCTAAAGAGAAGCAGGCATGGAGTGTGGATGAAAGTGATATTTTGTGATTAATCACAAACAGTTCCAATGAAATGTATAAAGATGACCTCCTGAAGAAAACAACTAAATTTCCGAACTCATTCATGGTATGAGGTTGCATGTCAGGTAAAGGACCAGGGGAAATGGCAATGCTTACCTCAACAGTCAATGCACAAGTGTACACTGAAATTTTGGACACTTTTCTCAAAAGAAATGAAAAGAGCAATGAAATCAATAGAAAAGATGTTTGCTGATAATAAAGTAATTGTTTAGGATGATAATGCATCTTGCCACAGAGCAGAGTGTTAAAGCTTTTCTTCAGGAAAGGCATATCAGCTCAATGACATGGCCAGCAAAAAGTCTGAATCTCAATCTGATTTTAAATTTATGGTGGAAATTGAAAAAACTGGTCCATGACAAGGCTCCGTCTTGCAAAGCTGATCTGTCAACCAATATTCGACAAAGTTGGAACCAGCTTGATGAAGAAAATTGTTTTTCATTAGTGAAATCCATGCCCCCAAAGAACTCAAGCCGTCATAAAAGCAAGAGGAGGAGCAACAAAGTCCTAACTGTGTTTTGGGAGATTATTCCATATTTTTTTCCTCTACTTGATATGGAAAAATGTTTTCATTCATTAAAAGTTTAATATCTTTATTTATTTATTTTTGGGGGTATGTTTCACATTACCACAATGTTTAATTACTAATCAAATATTGTTTTGATTAGTAATAAAAAATTAGTAATTAGTAATGTGTAATATCGGTCATTTGTTGTATTGTAAAAAAAGACTGGGTAAACAACATCTAAATGTGGTGATTCCATCATTTTTGCCAGGGGTTGTAAAACCTGCGGAACACAAATTTTGAAACAATGTTGTTTGACTCTTCAAATTTACTAAAAAATCTCAGGCAAATAAAACAATTTCAAGTATGAACAAACAAAAAGACACTGAAATAGATTTTTTTTTTTCTTGTTCTTTCACAATGTGCCCTTCTGTTTTACTTTCTATTAGCACATTGTCAACTATTGTTCAGATTTTACTCAAGGGCATACAGTGTAAACAAGGCTGTTTTACTCTTGGCTGACTGTAGCTTTGAAGTGCAGTACTTGGTGTGCAACAATGCAAGAATTGGTTTAATAAATGCATTTTATAGCTGAAGTTTTGGTTGAGTTTGCGACTCCTGACTGGGAGGCTTTTGTTCTAAAGATTTTTATTTATTTATTTTTCCTCAATTTTTGGATGACGTCCTATACTGACGTCATGTTTTTTTTCCCTCTCCCTCTTATTCTTACCAGTCTCTTCTTAAAATTCCTGGCCTTTACATCTTTCGTTTGTTTTTGCCCTTCTGTTCTCTCTCCCCATCTGTCTTTTACAGGTTTAGATTCTGTTGTCTTCTCTTCTTTCTTACTCCATTCCTCATCTTTATTTTCTTCAGCTCTTTTTCTTTTCAGCTCTCCATCTGGGCCTGATTAAGTGAGTGAGTGAATCATATCAATCAGAATTCATTTGTGCATGAGCCATACCTGTATTGATCTGCTGTTGTTAAATCAACATTCCTGACTGCCATTTCTGTCTCTGCCTTGTATTCCTGACAGCAACTGTGCAGTCGAAGGAAAAGATCTTCCAAGATGTCTGAAGAGTCACGTACCAAGAACGAACATAGAGAAACTGGTATTTCTTTTGGCCTTTAATCAACTATAAAAGGCTGTACAATACTACACATTAAATACATACTTACCAATATGAAAATGTGCATTTAAAACTGCAAAAATAAATAAAATAGCAATTAAACAAATAATATTAATATATTGACTTCCAAAGCTTCTATATTTTCATTTTCTTAAATGTTTTTGTTTATATATATATATATATATATATATATATATATATATATATATATATATATATATATGTGTGTGTGTGTGTGTGTGTGTGTGTGTGTGTGTGTGTATGTTTTTGTGACATATCAGGACACAACTCTGTATAATGACATGGGTATGACACAGGTATTACAAGGAGAGGTTGACTTATGAGACATAACCCATGTCCCCATTTTTCATAATGCTTGTAAATCATACAGAATGAGTTTTTTTGAGAAAGTAAAAATGCAAAGTTTCCTGTGAGGGTTAGGGTTAGGTGTAGGGTTGGTGAAGGGCCATAGAATAAAGTTTGTACAGTATAAAAACCATTACACCTATGGGATGAACCCACTTTTCACAAAAACAAATGTGTGTGTGTGTTACATTTTTATAGTATTTGTAAGAAGCTATGTTATAATATAAAGACAAAAAAGTGCTAGAGAGGAAAGCAATGGAACAAAAGTAACAAAGAGTTAATTCTTTGGCTTTAGAGAGAATCATTTGGCAAAAAGATTTCACTGAGACAATGAATATTTATGATGACTAGCTGAAACCACACACACACACACACACACACACAGAGGCCCTCCAACACTTGGTCACAGCACATGGAGAGCCAGCTGTTGCTGGATGACCTGGGCATCTGCCCTCTCAGAGAGCGAGAGATTACAAATATCAGATAGAACTGTGACAGCGTTGTTTTATCAATGTCTTTCAGCCAAACAATCAATTACTTTACCATTTACTGCATTTCACCGTTTCTCTCTATTGTCTCAGTCACTTGTGCAATAAACAGTAATTTAGTATGTATGCTATGTGTAGTGTATTTTATGGTTTCTTTGCCACCTCCCTAAATTTCATTAGTATACTAAGACACACACACACACACCACACCCAGCTTTCTCTCAGTCTCATGAGTGCCAGTGCCCAGGCTGTGATGCCAACAGTGCAAAACTCATGCCCAGACCTTCTGCTGCCTCAGATAGCGCACTGTGTGTGTGTGCAGATGCAGAGGACAGTGGGGATTAGTGAATAGATCTCTACATGCAGCCTGCTTCCCACACACACACAGTTAGTCAAGCATATTTCTTAGGAACAAGTTTAATATTTTATTCAGAATTTAATCAATAATGATAATAACAATAATAACAATAATAATATGGCTTTCAACAAATATGATTTGAATGCAATGCATGTCGCTTAGGTTAAAAACATACAAGGGATCACTATTTTGTGGTCACATGATCAACAATGCCTTGCAATTTAAAATACTGTAAATACTGCAACACTCAGTAAAACCGCATCCACGCCAACAGGTGTCAGTATATAGTCAAAGAAATCTAAAAATTCCTGCGAGCAAAAACATTATTATTATTATTATTATATTTTACAAGATCATTTCACATACAAATGTTGTCATGCTTATTTTCTCAAACTATTTGAGATGATTTGAGACTACTTGTTAATCTATTTTTAATTTGCAGACATTTATATGGACAACAATGAACCTCTTCATATTCTTGCAAAAACCCTGATATTGAGCAGTAACTGCATCATTTGCAAAAAAAAGATAGACAGACAGACAGATACTGTAGATAGATAGACAGACAGATACTGTAGATAGATAGATAGATAGATAGATAGATAGATAGATAGACAGATGCAGTATATAGATAGATAGATAGACAGACAGACAGATACAGTAGATAGATAGATAGACAGACAGACAGATAGACAAACAGATAGACAGACAGACAGATAGATTTTAGAGAGTTTTATCCACACATAACACATGTATGGTTTAAAAGTATGTGAGACTTTGGCTCGTTGTAGCTCAGAGGTCTTGTGTTGGTTCAGCACTGGTGAGTGAATTAAAGGCCATCAGAGCGTACGGCGCTATCAGCTTCACATTAGCCGCTAACTGAGAGCCACGTCTCACAGGACGGAAAAAACTCCTCTGACGCCAAGAGTTAGTGAAAATGTGTGAGAGGGTCTGTGTGCGCGAGCAAGAAAAGCGTGAGAGAAAAACTATTAGTTGACGCTGTGATTATCAAGGCAGTTAAAAGCATGGCACTGCTCAGTGTGTGCGCGAGTGTGTAAAGTGCCTGGCGCGAGGTGCTAATTTAGAGGAATTAAAGAGCACTAGACAGGGCGCTTTTGTGGCAGCAGTTCCTGTTCTAATCTGCCCGTGCCTCAACGGACACACACACACAGATACACAAAGAGAGCTGAGAGCGGGCACCAGGCCCATATCACTCCAGGCTATATGGAAAGATACAACCACATGCACAGAGAGAGAGATGGGAAACGCAAACATATAGTTTTGGAAATTCACACTTTAGTTCTACCAAAAAAACATGACACTTCCTTCATTGAGCCGCATTACAGTCTTGTTGGAATTACATTCTTATTAGTAGCTGTGGTTCTTGTCTTGCTGCTTAAACTGCTTCCCCGGCGATCAGCTCCAGCAATCATCACACCTCAACAAATGCACTTACTTCAACCAGAGCTCTGGTAAGAAAGGGTCTGTAAATACACACCAATTTTTACCAACACAGAGTAATGAAACTGCTTTCATATACGGCTTTCTACTATTTAAACAAGTCTCTGATCATTACCAAAGCTATATGATCCAAAATACACTTAAAAAATAAATTGTTTTCTATTTGAATATATGTTCAAATGTAACTTATTCCTGGGATGTGAAGCTGAATTTTCAGCATCATTTCTCCAGTCTTCAGCGTCTAATGCGCTGATTTAGAGCTCAAGAAATGTTTATTATTATTATTATTGATGTTGAATCCATTATCAATTCTGCATAGTGTTTTTCATGAAAACAGGATTCTTTTTTCAGTTTTTTTTTTTTTTGATAAAGTTCAAAAGAGCAGCATTTATTTGAAATGAAATCTTTTGTAAGATTATTAACATGATAAATTAAATAAATGGATTAATAAAAGTAGTATTCATTTAAAAACAAAACTCTTACTGGTACCTAACGTTTGAAAGGTTTGAAACGTTTATAGATAGATTGAATACATCATTCTAAGTTTGGGGGATATTTATCAAAAGCTCTATAAAAATTACAAAACTAAAAAAGTTATCGCTTAATGTAATATTAGGTAGAAAAAAGGTATCCCCATAAATACTTTTTTTTTCTAAATAATATTACATTAGGGAATAACTTTTAGTTTATACAAAGAGGATTCTGCTGTTTTCAGTTTAATGCAGAATTAATATTTTCTATATAATATAATATTTATTATTTTGTATAGTTGAATTTTGGAAACATATTCTTTTTATAATACCACACAGTTTCTTACAATATTATAAATGGATCTCTATGCATGAAAATATATAGCAGGGTGTCCCATTACAATGGGGGCATCAACATATATATATATATATATATTTCCCAAAGTTTGAAAATCCCTGATTTTACATGCATATGCAGTCATAAACATTCTGTAATAAGACCTCTGGGAGGCCTTGTTGGGAAACATATGTAACTCCAACAATGCATGATATACAATAATTTAGCTGATTACCACAAATGAGTAATTGTGTCCACACACACATTTAATCATGGCCTTATTACAGAATCACAGCATTAGTTGATACAATGAAGAATTGGCCCAGAAATAAGTTTACACTAAAATGTCAGATTTCTTTCTCCGTGCTTGTTTCTCTTCCCCCCTCCACGTCTCTTTTTAACACCCTATCAATTTCTCTGTACCCACTTATTTCCCTTAATAACTTTCAGAGGTTGCTGGGCAACATGTTGTTCTTTTTTAAGTTACCATGGCATTTATTTGGCATACGGTATCCTTTCTCGCTGAGAACATGGGGGTTGCCATGGTATCGTGGGCACCTTATAAAGCAGACTATTGTGTGTGTGTGTGTGTGTGTGTGTGTGTGTGTTGTAAAATCTGATGCCAGGTTCCTATAAGTCTCAGGCACTCTAGATGCCCAGAATGTTGAAAATACTAGGCCGCATTATATTAGCTCCCACACAAACAAACGCACCTTAAAACATCAAAAGGCTTTATATTTATGCTTGTTCAACTTTTACAGGGTCAAACCAAGATTTCTTCCACTTTCATAAACCTTTACACCTAAAACATAAGTGTATAAACTCCTCATATACTGTTTATAGTCTGAGAGACTTGACAGTCATTTTTGCTCAAACAAACAGATATTTTCTCAAATATATTTTTTAATCTATCAAATGCTGTAGTCACATTTTTTCAACAATATATTTTTGCAGGCGCATATATTTTTGCATACATTTTATCATATAAAAACAAGATTAAATCTTTAGAAATATCTGTCTGCTGGGTCTTTCTAATAAAGCCAACCCTGTAAATTTTTTTAATGGAAAATATATTTTAAATGATTTTTAACACAAACATGGAGGTCTCTCGAAATATTATAAACTTAAACAGGAGGGTTCAATATTCACATGGATGTTTTTTTCAGTGACACATCTCATGCAGTAGATGCAAATGTTGTGTTTGATGGTGATTACATATGCTAAAGCCCAGTTTAACCCTCTAATAAGCCTACTGACATCAGTAGATTTAAAGCAGAACATGGTTTGACAGATTTATGAGAGCTCCAAATAGTGATTTTTTTATTGTCCCTCACAAATGTAACCATAAATGTTCACAGAAAACACACTCACTTGTCAGAGTATCATAAATAATAAATGGAGAAGAGGTGACATTTCTGCTTGTTTTGTAGTAGCTTGGGTTTTCTGTGACAACTCTTTTCTCTTTTCAAAATAGTATTTGGCGCCCTCTCGTGGATTCATGAGTTTAATGCAACTTTCGACTTTTTATATAAATAAATAAAAGTGTATAATATATTTTTTGGTACAAAGATTCAATGAATAATGGATATTTGACTAAAGTCAAAGAATTAACTTATTCCAGACAAGCTACACTGAGTTTGATATCGTCAGAGTGACGGACTAAACTAGTGTTTTATTTACTCACCACTGCTAATCGTGACAGACCTCGTAGTTTTAAGCGACAATGGTTAATAATATCACCTTTGAACAACAAATAACTGGCTTCAGCAGGTCACAGGCCTTTAGATTCACTGTGTGAAGAGGACGATGGAGAAACTGAGCTCTACAAGCAGCTTTTTGATTAATAATTCCTAGACTCACCTGTTGACTTCTGTGATTCCGGCGGGAAAGAATCTGCAAATGCAACCACGTGACACTTTTTCAGGTTGTGAGTCCAAACCCCTTTAAATTCGTTTTTTTTTTTTTTTTTTTTTTTTTTTTTATCGTCATGGATATGGTTATTTTTCTGTATCTTGGCCTTCTATATAGGATAGCTTATGTAACCTATATAAAATTGGATACGTTTTCTACTTAAGGAAGTCAAACTGTTTGGCTATTTGCTGATTAGTTTCATATTTGGGTTTTTTTATGGCCTTCTGTGGATTTACTAAGTAGAAAAAGAAGAAGAAGCTCTTACAACGCTTTTCACATTATCACTAATTTGAATAACAATGAGCAACATTAGATGGCAGTCTCAACGAATTCTGGGATTGAAATTGTTTTTCTTATAACTCATGTTTAGGTTATTCTAAATACACATAGCCTAATTTAAATAATATCTTCACACTATTTGCATAGTTTAGCAAAAATTACAGTTTGATTGGAAAAAATAAAATATTTTTGTTCACAAGTTTACTTTAATTTGTCTTAATTAATTTTTTTCACATATCATTTCTTTCAGTTCAAGATTTTTCTCTCTTGATAACCAGGTACACAAAAAAAGAAACTAATTAAACATTAATACATCTTATAGGAAAATTATGCCCTGTGGACACAAAGCATGGACAGTAATTTGAAAATATAAGACAATTATTTAAAAACCATACATAATGAATATTAATTATGGTTTGTTTGTTTATATTTCCCTCTTTATGAAACATATAATTTATTTCACAATACATTTTCACAGTTTAATGTATGACAGAAAATCTGGGTCCAAGACAACAAAGCAATAATAATTGATTAAAAGTATGTAAAAAGTAGGACAAAAACTATTAGGAAAAGTTTTCAAGACAATTTTAATGTGTTAAAAGAAAAAGAAAGAAAGAAAAAGAATATCATTAAAACCGGGGACATAAAAACGTCATTTATATGCACCTAGATAGATAGATTTAGGGTCGGGCCAGGTCTTGGCATGCAGGGTCACAGATGGAGCACAACACTGAATATATTTGAGAGACTGGCATAGTTACCAAGCCATGCCATCTGCTTCACACACACTTCATATATACACATATCCACATACAAAAACATATAAACACTTAATCAGGAGGTGCGTATATGAGAGCAGATGTATTCAGGCCAAAAACCCCCCATCACACAAATACAGTCTTACTGATCACTTAACCTTAAGCAGAATAATAGCCCCCTCTCCTCTGTTTTTCCTGTCTCCAACGCAGTGGCGGCTCCAGACAATTTTGATTGGGGGGGCAATGGGGGGTCCTGGTCTTTTCAAGGGGGGTCTCATGAAAACCAACAAAAAAATACAGTGGACATGGCTAATAACTGCTTATTACTGCTACTCAACAACAAAAACACCTTTGCAATGTAAACAAATGACAGGCTACATTTGTTATTCATATCCTTCACACTTCACTTTCATGTCAGGTATATTATGCATTTTTATTGACATTGATATTTTTACATTTATTTCCAGATATATATTATTGAATTTACAGGCTAGTGGTCTTGCTGTTGTAAACACTGTTGCTATTGTAGAAAAAATATTTGCATCACATTTAAATTATACTTATATTTTAATTCATTTCTGAATTGTTTTTATTTTATAATGATAATTCAGAGAATGAGAAAATCTGAATAAGCCTTACCAGTGTTGTGATAATTATTTTTACATGTTAATAATAAATAAGTACTGTAATATAATAAAAGTTTATTCAAATAACATAAAAAAGACCAGACCCCTCGATGCCTGTGAAACTTTTCTCCCTCAAACAGCACGCTAGTGTTACTTCTACACTACAGGCTACACACAGCAATATAAACAACGTATCTGCATGTTCTCACACATCCTTCTTGTAAAATAATAATAAGTAAATAAACATCAAAATCACTTCGCTGAGAATGAAACACCACTTACCAGCTGCCACGATGTTGAAAATATCCTCTAGCAATTAAAAAATGCGCGTGCAGCATGACGAATCTTCCCGGTTGGATGAGGTTGTTGTCAGGTGAACATTCATCATGTTGGTCATTTTATTTACGGCTAAATTATTATTAATAAATTGTACTAATATTATGATTGGGCATGGGCAGGCATTCACAAAAGTTTATGTTATTACAAAAAAAAGCAGGTGCTCAAGTGAACCGGTTCTTTCGGACAATTCGATCAAATAAACCAGTTGAGAGAAAAAATGGTTCACCGGTTCTTTTGCGCTCGATGTAATGCCGTCATTGGCGATGATTGCCCTTCATTCAAGGCTTCGGTTTACCAGCGCTTATAACATTAGCAAAGAATCAGTTCAGATCCAATCACCAAAAGAATCAGTTCGGTTCAGATGCGCTCTGTGTCAGTCTGCTTCACACTGAATCACGCATGCGCAGTTATCATCAGCTCATCGGTTCTCGAATCGGACACGTCCGACAGAAACGGTTCTCGGTTCAGTGTATGAATAAATTTCGAAATAATTATTATTTATTATTGTTCTGCTTAGTTTGAAGAGAAACACTTTTGGATCTTTATCCCGAATATATATTTTTTTTAATCAGGAAGAGGCTGGGGGGTCAAATGGGGGGTCAAGCCATTTTTTGGCAGGGTCTTGAGACCCCCCAAGACCCCCCCTGGCGCCGCCGGTGCTCCAACGTGTTATAGACAGCGTGCCAAAGACAGGAGAGGCGTTAAAGACAGATAAACTCAGCCATCTTGCAGGTGTTTCTATCAAAAGACTCGCCCTACAGAGCCAAACTCAGCCTGGCAGAGTCTTAATGCCCTGGACGACTGTCATTCTCAGGAGACGTATGTCATTGATAATGTCTGCATGTGTGTGGGTGTTTATTCTGCACCTGTCGGATGGTGGGAGGCAGTGTGTGAGATAGAGAGATGAAAAAGAAACCATCTGTGTTTCTAAAGGAACAAAAAAAAACAGGATCAGAAGAAAAAAACAAAAAAATGAAGAACCTTCCAAAAGAATGCATTGAAAAAGTATGCCTAAAAATAAGTGTGCATATGATTTTAGATGTTGTTTTGATTAGATAAATTGTTCCCAGAAGTGAATTATATATTAAACAAAACATAATTTATTAATTAGTATTTCATTCATCTTAATTATTTATGTAATTTAAAGACATTCATTGTTTAAATGTACAGCCCTCTGTCAGTTAAAGCGTAAAACTGCAGGTTACTTGTGGTTTAACACTACGGCTTCCTAAGTTGGGCTCTATAAGAACGGGGAAAAAGAAAAAGGCAGATATCCTAAAAATAGGCTACTGTGTCTTTCTCAACACCATACACACGTTATAGAAGCCGGTACTTCTTTAAAGGAGCATGACGTAGAACACGCGCTAATGAATGACGGAAAGTTCCCGGGAAATCCGTCGCGAGCGCTCTACTTTAGTGTAGGTAATACATGATAGTAAACTAAAAAAAAAAAAAAAAAAAACTTAACTAAACTCTTCTTCAAAAAAATGGATGGAACTAAATATTATAGTTTTACTTCATATTGGCATATTTGCATGTCTGAAAATATGGAACATTCGTGAAGTGGAAGCTTTTGCAAACGTCCTTATAATAATAATAATAATAAAACAATAACCAGATTTAGTCTAAATAAGATTTCAGTCCATAGTGGCTAGAATGAGAGAGCATATCGGTTTGTTAGGTTTATTGATAAAAATTATATTTCCAATTAATAAAATAGTTATGTATCTTCCAATGACTTTTGTAATAGGGTTGAATTGAAAAAAGAAAATTGTATTCCCGAAACATGATGTAGGTTTATTTCAGCTGAGTTGGATTTTACTTGATCCTAATAAGATCTAGTTGTATTTTCTCTCTCCCTCTCGTTACTTTAACTATGGGTGACAAGGGCACCTTGAGCTGCAGATGTTCTCACTGATGACAGATGGTATTGGCATCATCTGTGTATGTGTCTGTATGCGTGCAGCATGCTGGCATCGTGCAGGGACAGCGGGCAGAGCCCATACCGGCTTAGCGCCACCTGCACCCCCTAAATTGTAGCCCGAGACCCCTCTCCCACTTCCGTATATACGCTTTCGGTGTGCATGTATGTGTGGGAGCTTGAATTCTAGGCAATCACTGTAGCAAAACCAAAACAAAGCACAAAAAGATTCGAAAACATTTGAAATTGGCCATGAAAATCAAATAACAATGTCCAAAAAACAATTTACCTAAAACTGGCATTCCCAATTTAGACTGGTGCCCGATGGGAGTCTGAACAAAAGAATCTGGATTCACAGTGAATCACATTTGCAGTGTTTGATGTAAAACAGCCGTCCTGGATGTTTAATTGATAACAGAGAAGCTCTAATTGTCTCATTTATCTTCATGCAGACAGTGCAAGGCTGGCGGAACCATTACTCCAGCCTGGCCAACAGAGTTAGGAGCAGTGGACAGATGAAATCCAGCAGTAAAGCAGGCCAGAATCTCTCCAACATTTCATTTCAAACAATTAGACCTTTTATTTTCTTTCTATTTGGTAGAAAATTCACATCCAGTCCTTCACTCTCATCATGCAAAGGGACTTTTCTTTTGATTTTAAGTCACAGGTTGTGTTTGGAATGGAATACTACAAAAATATGTTCTAAGAATGTTTTGCTAAGGTTCCAATTCAGTCAGAAATGTTATTTCTGAATGTTCTCTGAGCATTCAAAACCTTTCCTTGGTTATGCAAAGGATACAGAAATTGAGAAAACATTGGACTTTTCGCAAATATAAGGTAACATTGTTTTTGAATAATCTCTGAACATTCCAAAACAAATATAATGACGTTTAAAATAAAAAGTAAAAAGTATAATGAATGTGTTTGTGCACATTTTTCACAGACATTATTAAAGAACAGACAACTTTGAATGGACGTTTTATTTATGTTACTGTAAGAAAGTTAGCATGGTTACTACTTAGTGAATACTGAATTGTATATAGCCTACTGTATTCTGTTTACTTAACTTTATTTTTAAGAGTGTATATATACTATGTACTGCAAATTGGTAATGCTAGCACACTATTCCAAACACTGCCATATTCCCACAGCTCTTTAAAAAAAAACGTTTTGCACGGCATCTGTGCCATGTTTAACACAAGACATTTAAAAGCTTGTGGCTGTGTCACTCACTACCACTCTGAGCATTGTGATCTCGAAACGAGTGAAGAATCAAAGTCCCGAATCAATTAGAGACTCTCTGGAGTCCGAGTGACATTCAGAATGCACGCTCATCTGTGCCCAGATTTTCTCTCTTCACTGCACTCCGCTCAGCACAATTTGAGAAACAAAATGGCTCCCGCGGGCACTTCCTGCATCTCTGAGAGTGATGAATTCTTAAAGAGAATTCCATTTCCTTTTCCTCTTTCCCCTTGTGCACTCAAAAGCCATGTGTCGAGAGCTGAGGAAAAGACAAATAATAAGCTTCTCCCCATTAAAACCTGGCATACATTCCTGGAAGAAATTCATAGTTTCTCCACTCTGTAGCTTCTTTTTCTGTACATTTTCTCTCCAAGACACTAGAATCTAATGGTTTACAGTAGCTACATTTGTATGCATCTGTTCCAAATCATTGTGAGCAGCCTTGCTGTGTACTACCAACACTGTGAAAAATAAATGTTGCAAGGCAGGATTTTCAAAGCAATGCCGCACGAAAACCTTTTTTGGTCCACAAAAGTACCTTTTAGAGATCAGTTTTTACAAGAACTATTTTTATTCTAAATGTGAAGAGCATTTTAATAATCTAAAGATCCTTTTTACCATTATAAGAACCTATAGAAGGACCATGGACCATTCTTCATCAATGCTTTGTTTTTGTATGCCTATCATCTTGAATTAGTTTTTCTCAGTGTTCATCACAGAGCATTGTCTGACTGCCTTTTGATAAAATACATATCTAAGAAGTCAGCAGAATTACACTGCCTACCTTCTGGAGCAGGCTTCATGTTGGAAACGAACATATGATGCCTTAAAATACGGGCTATGTAGGCAGCTCACTAGGCGCCATAACAGAGCGTATGTCTCCTGCTCTCTCAGGGTAAATGAACACGGTTATCCTGATGCCAGCAGACACCGGCACACATGGACGCTGAGCTCGGAAACATGGCACGGTGAGGCAGACGACAGGAAAATATGACATCAGGCAGGGTTACACAAGATGCTTTCGCCAAATGTCTGGCCTTAATTACTCTAATTAATGCAATTAGAGTTGGTATGTGACATCAACTGCATCTCACAGGCTTTAATCTATAATGTCTAATTAATATGTTTGCACATCGCAGGTCAAAGACCAACACCGAAAATCGCATGCATTTGTGCATGTACATGAGAGTGAGTGATAAATTAAAGTGAGGCTTTTACAGTCCCCGGATTCTGTGAATAAACATAAACTGCAATTATGGCCTTGTATTTAAATGTATTTAAATCTATTTTAAAATGCAGATTTTGTTACTTTTTTGTGTTCATAAATGGAACTTTAAACTTGACTCTAATTAAAATTGTGTATGAAATGTGCGACATAAATAAACTTGCTTTGTCTTGCAATCTTGAGATCCTGCATATTGGTTTCAGAATATGTGCAAGCAAGTCACATTCTCAACACCTTTATGATACTTTTATTGTGTTTTATGTTTTTTTTTAGTTTGACAGAGACATAAAAATCTTTTCCAATTTTCCTTTTGTGTTCCATTGGGAAAAAACAACAACTTGGAAATGGAACAACATGCGGGTAAGTAAATACACAGTTCACATTTAAATGAATTATTACTTCAATTTCTTCTAAAGCCAGAGAGTTTTTCTATGTTCTTAGTTAGATATACTGTTAGCTAACTTGCTACCATACACTGTGAATTAATGTGATCTATAAAAACCCTGGCCCTCTGTGCTTTTACATATAGCTGCTTTGGGTTTTGCAGGTTGGACGTGAATTGAAGGCAACTCAATGTACAATTGTAATGGAGAATTATATGATTCAACTAAAGCACTGGAAGCTGGTGGTGCCCTGCGGCACAAACTCCCAATAGCAATCATGTGCCAACCTTGCCCAGCTGCTCCTAGGCATCCATGCCACATCCATCTCATTGCAACCGTACCATCTCTAAGTTTACCCTGGCATTTCACACTAAAGACCCTGAGGCATGCAGGAACGTGGCCCCTCTCACCATGCTTAGAGCTGTCAGGTCCAACCAATCCACTATCCACCCATGGACCAGCTTCAGACCCAAGTCTGAATTTCAAAGGCCTCAATCAGTGCCACGTTATTAAAAGGTTCAATATGCAAAAGTCCAACTGGTCCACTCTCAGGAGATACTCAGTGCTGGGCATGTGTGGGTTGACTGTATAGTAAACCAGGCTGAACAAACACAATAAGATGGGCTGAGTGACAAATTATAGGCTACTAGTTTTTGTACTGCTGTTCATGCGAACACAGGCTTTTATTAATATTAGCTTCAAACGTAAAAGCTTGTTTCTTTGTAATGCTTTTAATAAATTTCCCTAGTTGCCTATCACACCAATCTGCCACCCTGGGTTGCAATGTCAACCTAGTGATTGCACTAACCACACACCACTTTCCTCTAATGCAGTTTTAATGGCGCGTTTCTCTGGCGTATTTTTCCCGCCTTTCTTTGCTTGCCCAACCCCTCACAGATAGCCTACTGAGACGCTCGCGGGTTCGCGTTGTTATCATTTAACGAGCTTACCGACGGTGGTTAGATTTCCCAAAGCTCTGGTTCTAAGTTGGCACGAGTGAAACGTGAACCTAAATACGAAAAAAGCCCCTGCTTCGTTCAGCGTTGCACGGCAACAGCGCCCTCTAATGCGTTTTCGCTACTTATATAAAAAGTGCCACATCTGTTGCACGAGGAGTAACCACTTTTGAATAAATTATTAATTTACTTAAGTTTACCTAATTATCCCCATATAGCAGACTGACGTAGACCAGAACTGCCAGTAAAATCCACAATACACTCGAGGAGTAGATGGAGAGCGCTATTTCGCGCGCAATTTAAATTTCAGTAAGTTTTGACAGACTGCCAGGCGATTTAAAGCACCCCCTTGTTCTCCCTCCTGCAATTTTTCGTATAGGACGAGTTAACTCCACCTTTTTCCAGCCAGTTGGAATAAAAATTAATTAGGGGGCATTTAAACAAAAACATACAGGCTTAGGTTATGGGTTTTCTTTCAGATGTTTTATTGATTTAGCACCTTTTACATTTAATACCGCTCCACTTTTATATTTGTTGCTTGAACAGTTTAACTGATTAGCCTATATTTTTTCATAAAGAATTTAAGAACTAAATTCTCTGATAATGCCACCAGACTCAAATAGCCTACATCTCACAAAATACAACAAATATATGGTAACACTTTATTTTAAGGTCTCCTTGTTACACATATTACATACTTACAAATTAGGCTATGCTATAATAACAATTTGCCTATAGCCTGCATAATTACATGCAAGTAACCCTATGCCAAATCCTAATTTAACCCTAACCATTTAGTAAGTACATGTAGAGAATTAATAATGATTAATAATGTGTATGAAGAAGTCGAGTAAACCAGGCCACCTTTTACACTCGCTGCGATGTGTTTCAATGTACCTCAATTCAATTATTTTTTTATCAACACAACAGAATAAACAAAATTTTAAATAAATGCTGAAATCATATGCATGCAACAGCGACACTTATCGGTACAGCTATGAAATTACACGTAACCATAAAATTACTGATTCTTAAAAATAAAAAAAACTCAAGAGCAGCATTGTCATTTCGTTTAATACAAACGATACCGCTGAATATCAGACGGCAGTTTACAGAAAGATTTTCCCTGCATTCCCAGGGACTCGTGTTTAACACATTCTGAACCGAATCTCGGTCACTCTTCAGACACACGACACGGATCTTCCACATTTGTGTGGCTTTGTAATCCTATAGCCTAGTCTACACACACCATCGGTGCACTTAAATATTAGAACGTTTTAGAAAAAAAAAACTTTAAAATGTCTGTTATAAATGAAACATTTCCGTGTTCTTAACTTTGACCTCTTCACTGCTTGTTTCGCATTTGCACTCCTCAACGATCACAACGCGCCTCTCGCGCACCTCTGTCCCGCAGCGCAGGGGTACGAGCACAGAGCGCGATTTAGAGGGACTGCATCGAGTGCACGATCTTTGCTGTCCACGGGACTCTCCGCTGGACGGGACGAACATGGAGCTGCACTGACCGTAGCAGAGATTATTATGAACCGTCACCTTCTCACAGCCGTCCTCCGTTATGCGCTATAAGGAAGAAAAAGTCATTTAGAAAAATCTGGCTCAAGAACAAGCAAGTATAGGCCTAAATGTAATAGCCTACCCGTTTAAATGAAAGCGTGCTTTTCTTTTCTTTTTTAGGCTAATGTTTTTAAAAAAAAAAAAATCATAGAAATTTAATTTAAAGCGATCAAACAAATGCAATGCACGTAAATTAAATAGAGATTTTTGTTTATGTTTTTATATTGCATACCAAATAAGGCAACACTAAATTAATAATAGATCGTTTGGAATAGCCTATAGTATATATATATATATATATATATATATATATATATATATATATATATATATATATATATATATATATATATTTACACACAAACACACATATTAAATATATGAAATATTTAAATATGAAAAATATGCGTCCTTTAAAAAAAAAAAAATACATAGACCTACATAGCCTACAATGGATGAATGCATGAATGAATGAATGTAAGCTACCTGTGTGAAGGGCACTGTGGCACAGCTCTGTTTGCTCATGTCTTTGGGATCAATGCGTAACGCCACGGCCTCTTTGCTTCGCTCGCTTTTGTGCATCACTTTCTGCCACATCTCCATCCCCTGTTTCCTCCGGGCGTCTGCGCTGGTGCTGCTCGCGCTCACCGGAAGGAGGTGGGCCGCAGGTTTGTTATGGGACAGGACTGACGGGCCGGGACGTCCGAGAGCCAAGAACGCGGGGAACGCGCCTCTACCCGGTGAGTTTTTGGGCGACACGTGACTACCGGCTGCCCGTCGCAGAGAATGAGGGCTTAATTTGACAACCCTGACAGATCCCCGAAGAGGTTCGTCTGGTCCGTTCCCGGAAGATTCCAAATCTTTCGCGACGTGTCGGTGAAAGTCCCGCTGAAAAGCGCTGCGAGGGAAAAAAGCACCAACCAAAGTGACCACTGACAACAGAATAAAAAAGCTTAATTGAAACGTCATTTTTGTTAATGAGAGAATGTTACACACTATAGAGAGTTCGAAATTCGATTTCTGTCGCTCAAGAAAAAAAATCGCTGAAGAAAGTCGTTCGTTATCTCGCAATCTCGCGGTTCAAGATCCCGTATGTGGGCACCTTGCTGTCGTTGTGGACATGAAGCCAGAGCTGACCATCATATATTCTCAACGGGTTCTTTGATGATTGGTCATCATTGCTTTATTATAGCTATTTATTATTTAAATAGCTATTGCACCTGTCTGTATAACGGCTGAGAGTGCAGGTGAGTTTTCGTAAGGTAGTGATAAGTGCACCTTTCATCTCTATTTCCCGTGGGAACTGAAAGGCTTTGCTGTTGTGTGATTTTAATTTATTTGTATTTTATTTTTTTACATATCAGCTAATTTTTTATTTTAGTCTTCATTTTACAACTTTCAGTCTTATTTTTGTAGGCTAGCCTATAGCCTATAGGCTATTATACGTTACAATAATAGGCTAAATTAAACAAGATATTATTTTTATATTGAACCAGAACACTGATACTAATACAGTTACGGAATTTCACAATGAAAAACCATTATGCACAATAATCACTTACTTATGTGTTTATGGTTGAGTAAATGGTTTCTTTCTCACGGGTACCGAAGCTCTTTCTCACCTGAAGTTCAAACAGAAGTCAGATGTTGAGCTCAAGTGTTAAGTGTTTCTTCAGGTAGGCTACACTGTACATGAAAAGTGGTCTGAATCATATTTACGACCTTTAATAAAAGAAGAAGAAGAAGAAAAGAATCCCATGGGAATGCAACTAAGGGACTTGTTAATTAAAGAAAAAGATTCCAAACCTGATGTAGCTAAATCTTTCTCAAGAACTTCCATTTATTTGCAGATTTGATTTAAGCCACAAAATTCTTGTAAGAAATTAATCTTTCATCAACTATCTAACGGTATAAGGCATTGCAATGTTTAAAACAAAATGTTCCACTATAACTGAAAAACCCTAACAACACATCCATTTATGAAAGAAAGAAGAAATATCCCACACGTGTGTTTCAGAGGACTGAATTATGCTGACTTATCTTGATTAAATAATACCAGAGGGAAATACACTATTTGGAAAAACTTAGTTTGGGCAGAACATTTTCTTACATTTACTTATATTTATTCAGTATTTTATAATGACTGTCCTCTCAGCAAAATTGTGCATGTTAGCGCATTCACTGTCCAGCAGATGGAGCCAGTGACTTTGTGTCTCACCAATCCCTGTGTAGGACGCATGATAACTTAACTTATCTTATTTTGTCTTTGCAAAAGCCAGTCCCTCCTGAGAGCAGCAGACATTCTCTGTTGGCCTAGAAATGATTGACGATGGCTTGAATCTCTCGCTTCATTCTCTGATATCTGACCACTAAGATAAAATAATTTACATAGCATAATGATACACATACACTCTAATGACTCACACGCACGCGCGCACACACGCACACACACCCTGACTATAGCCATTCATTTATTATATATCTTTAAATCATCCGAATTTGGCTTCTGAGAGCTGGACAAAAAAGAGAGATGCTCTCTTGTATTCGTGTCTGAATTTCTTTTAGGCTAGTAATTACATTTATTCTGATCACGCAACTCACTCAAACGAGTTTTGAAGCCATAAAGATACATTTCATTTTGACTGCAGTTACAGAAGAAGCCTCAAGGTGGAGCCAGTGACCTACAATAGAATAAATGTGTCAACCAATAGCAAACAGAATTAATGTCAGTCATTATTCAGAGGCAGTGGTCACTGTCTGTAAATGGCTTATCTGTGGCCATCTTTCTCCACTATTCCAGTGTAGATTCAAAACTATTTTTTGCAAGCAACATACATTGTTTTGCTGTCTACAGTGTACCAGCTCAGGGTGTTGTTATCACACAGACACTTATAAATTATTATTTAACACACATCCTTTATCAATCAGTATGGATTTTTCTCTTGGATTACCACACTGATTTCTTCGCCTGTGTTCTCTGTTCTGAACACATCAGGTATATCCACAGAGTAAAAACCTTTTTATATGTGTGTGACCCAGCAGGGCAGTATTGTGTTGGAGAAAGCAAACACCGAAGAGGATTTAGAGAATAAGAGAAGAGATGCTGACCAGAAAACGCACACGCACTCTTTAAAATGAAGGTTATGGCATTGACAGTTCCTTGAAAAACTTTTAATATCCATGCAACCTTTTTATTGCACTTGAAAGTTGAAAAAGGATCTTCAGATAATTAAAATGTTCCTTACATTAAGAAATAACATTTTCTTGTTGGTTCTTTGAGGAAACAAAACAAAGGTTCTTCTATGGAATTGCTGCAAAAAAACTCCACTGGAACCTTTATTTTTAAGACTGTAGACATTCCTAAAATGGGATGTTCTCAAAAACATGTTCAGGTCATCAAAGAAGGCATATAAAGAATAAATACATACACACTGGGCCTAGTGGTATAGGCATTTCAAAGTGAATATGCACAGCAAGAAAATAGGCTTCTGAGGTCAAATGTTCTGTATTAGAGTGTGTGGACAGCATGTGAAAGCTGTTCGTGTGTGTGTGTGTGTTTTTGCGGTCATTTTGGCAATTCTAAGAACTTCACCAGAGAGATGAGAACAAGAACTGGGTGTTCTTAGGAATGGGTTTTTATGACAATATGTTAGGTGTTTGCAACTCTCCCCTGTTCTCTAGGCTGCAGTGCATTTATAAACTGACCACAAACCACACAGTGCACACTATGTTTGGGTATTTGTGTCTGTGCATGCGTGTGTATCAGATGAGGGGTGGAAATGAGGTGAGGTTTACAGACACACTTCTTGGAACTCACTGAATCTGGGACTCACGAAGACACTTAATTCAGACTCTTCTTTGATGATGACTGTCCAAATAATTTGCAAGAAGAGATCATCATTAGCGGAATTACTGTTTTCTTTTTTGTCAACAAAAAGATTCTCAAATATCTAGCCTCGTTTGTCAACCCAATACCCCACCATTTTTCTCAATCAAGATTCCACATTATCAGTAGCCTATATTTGCATCTAGAACACTTAACTGGCAGTTACCAGAGGAGAACAACTTATTTTGACCAGAACAGACTAAACACATGGCCTACTATTGAATGAGTCAAAGTGAGTGTTTTCAAATGAGTAAAAGCTTTTAGAGATGAGTAGATTAAGTACTAGAGACAACTTCTCAACCAGCATTTGTGGTCTGAAAATACTCTTATTGTGAATTAGATTAAATTTCACTAAGAGCTGTATTAAGAAATGTCGATTCACGAAGATTTAGTCGATTTTTTAATCTGAGGGGAATATAAAGACGAGCTGTTACTAAATGTCACCACACGGGTGCGCTGCTGAACCAAGATGATGCTTCAAGAGTTCATTCAAACGCTCTAAAGAAACGTCTTAAGTTAAAATTAGACTGAAAATCAAGTAACCTTTATATCATTGTACCTTTTAGAGTTTGAATTGAGAAAATAAACACGTTTAGAAAAAAACAAAAACAATGAAGGCTATGGAAGAAATCCCGCAAAACAATGAATCCCGCCAATTTCCCTCAGAACGCAGGAAACGACTTTTAAAATATATAAGACTGAATCATTACTATTAAACGTTTAATTCACAACATAGAGGTTGGATATGCTATTTAAAAAAGCACAGGAGTGGCGGTAGCCTATATCTTTTCTTTTCTTCTTGTTAAAAACAAAAATAGCCTCATATGCCCCGTAAACGAAAATGAATGGGAAAATTACTAAATTACTACATTTGCTCACCACAGCGATGCATTGCTTTAGTCACACCAAACAGCTACATACCTGATGGCTTACAAGGCATATCTGAGCAATGTGAGAATTACCCATAAGCCAGTGTGTGGTTTTGCTGTTATAGAAAACATTACTTTCATTAGTCAGGAAGGACCCTGAATGAAGGTCTCTCAACTCCCCTTTTGTTTCTACGGAAATTTAAGTTTTTTCCACCGCTGTCTTTAATCTGTGTGTGGTGTTGCTAGCCAAACTAGCCATTATAAAGCAAGCAGCAACTCACATAATCCTATACACAAACACTACATCATTGTTTCCACACAGTGATTTAAGAGTGGTTTTCGTGCAAGTAAACATCTTACCCGTATCTCTTTTTCTCACAGAAACACAGGCACTTCTTCTTTTCTATTATTGTACTGTTTACATGTGCGAGTACCAATGCGTGTAACTGTTTTCGGATAAATGGGTGTATCTAAGTGTTGGCATGTGGATGTGCGTGTGTCTATGTGGATGTGGCTGTGGGTGTGTCTGTGTATGCGGACTTTAGCATTACACTTTCTCTCCACTGTCATGTTTAACTGTCTTCCAGCCCCACCAGACTAGACAGCCTGCAAGGTTGTCTAGTCGAAACTACACCTGTTTGTCTGCAAACAACCTCGAACAATGCTGACTCTTTGTGTACCTGTCTGTCTATCTGTCAGCCAGCCAGCAATTAAAGCTTCAATTTCAGCCAAGTAGGCCGATTTGCTTTCACACACACTTTCCTGTCCCGTCTCCGTCTCTTTCTTATCAATACGCAATTGAGTACAGTCTCATTTTTACAGTCTGTGTGCTTGACTGCTCTTATCAGCGCTGTAAAGTAAACAGACTGTAACTGTCTGTCGGATGGATTCAGACACAACAAGCCATTAGACGTCTGACTCTTTACACGCAGCAGTGGGGAATTCAGTGGTGGCATGTAGCCTGGTTTTCTATGGTTTGATGATGTGATTCAACAAAGAAAGTCTGTGTCACTTTGGGGTCTGGCATAACCACATCAATAAAAACCTATTTTTGATTTTGCAACAGTTTTACTTCTGTGAGACTGATAGCCCATAGAGTGCAATGTTAGGATTCCAGAAATAAAAATCATTCATTTTCGGAATTATTTTTACTTTTTTATCTTTATATTAAAGATAATTATAAATAAATAAATGAATGTGTTGCAATAAACTTAAAGGCCTGGTTTCGCAGACAGGGCTTAGACTAATCCATGATTAGGCCATAGTTCAATTTGGACATTTAAGTATATATTTTATAAATGTGCTTTAGAAAAAAAACATTACTGGTGTGCATCCTGAGATAAAACAAAAATGCAGTGATAATTTTAAGATCAGTCAGTGCAAGTCTATTTCAGCTGAAACAGTTCAGACATTCACCTTCTCTGTGAAATCAATAGAAAACTTGTTATCTAAGATATTACGAAAGATTTTGATTTTAAAAAGAAGTTTCTTATAGGTATTATATACTATTTAATTCAAAAGACTTAATGGCGCATGTTTTGTTTTTTAGTTTTTTTCTCAGAAAGTCCAGAATACTTTGTCTTGCTAGTTTTTTATTTTTTAAGTCAGTGTTTATGATGCAGTGATTTCACTCAATGCTGGTCGGTTTGATTCATGGTTTATAACTCTATGTAATAATGTTATGAAATGCAAACAGGGAAAATAAATACAAAACACTTTTGCATTTGGAATCTACCACTTGAATCCCCTTTAAAAAAATCCAAATCCAATTCAGATCGCTTGACTGAAAAACATGTTTTCTTTGCTTTTACACTGGTTTTGAAAATGGAGATTTCTTTGTTGTTGTTGTTGTTTTGGAGCACAGCCCACTTGAAAATGATTGTATGATTGAAACACTGATGATGATGATGATGATGATGATGATTATGTATTATGATTTAAAGAGAGCTCATTATATTTAATTGTCTGAGGTCTTGTACCCTGATGTAATCATAGTAGCTGTTGTAAAATTGTAATTGTATCATTTCTAGGAGACTGTATTTTAAAGAAATGGCATAGACGTGGGTGTAGGTGCGTGTTTTGGGAGCGAAGGGCATCTATATTTAAATGTTCCTTACAGATTCCGCTTTTCTGTCTCTGTTACAGTTCCACAGATGTGCTTCCTTCCTGAAAATAAAAGTGGTACTTCTCTCTCTCTCTCTTATAGACAATACAGGGAGGAGAAGGAATTGTGTAAAATTATCAGTAAGGCGGTTTTGAGTGGTTTGAGGTGGAGTGTCACTCACACACTCAGCATGCCTGACCCTTGACCTCTCCTACATATTCCCAGACAAAAATCACAGAAAACCGACCGAGAACTCTGGAATATCAAGCTGTTCGGGTTGCGGATTTTGAAAAAAATCAAACAATATAACATCAATGCAAAGACAGACAATCAGTTTACATTTTACAAACTACGATGTACAGGTCATAAATAATTCTGTCCAACACTATAAACATAGTGCTCATCTGCTTTATGAACCAGACTTCTGAACACACCACCAAATATCCTTGTTAAGGCAAAAAGGAAAATCATTTTATAGGCGTAACGAGACAAAGAGGAAAGTAAACAATCTAAGTTTTGATTTAATGTTAACTTTGCAATGACTCCTGTCATTGGTTAGAGCAACCTTAGGACTTAGTAAAGAAAGTTTAGTATTAAATTAACTGTATTGTCTGTTTTCTACATATCATCATTTATTACTCATACTAATACTTCACTTTATACAGGTTGGCTGCCATGTAATTCATAATGACGCTCACAAGGTTTCATTGTCGAGCAAATTGCTTTCTGTTCATCCCCTAGTGTTTACGGACAGCCTACTGTCAACACTCAAAACAGAAAACAAAGAGAGAGTAGGCGTATGCACACAGTGCGCATAGTCATAGAAACATATCACATACAGTAACAGTCAAAATTTGGACACCCTGTCCGAATATTTTTTCCATAATAAAAGAATGCATTAAATTGCTTAAAGTGTTATGAATGATTACTATGTCAAATAAATGCAGGTTTTAACTTTCTATTAAATCAAATAATCTGTATAAATTTGTAAAAAGAAAAGAAAATGTAAAAAAGACTGGAGTATTGATGCTGAAAATTCAGCAATAAATGACATTTTATATTTAATAGTAGTAACATTTATAATAGTATAATATATAATAGTAGAACTAATTATATACAATATTACTGTTTTTACTTCTTTTTTTTTTTTTTTTTACTTATTTCAGTTTTTTGTGTAAAGAAAAAACTTCACAACTCTGAGATAGACTATTCGTGCTTTGCAGTTTTCACTTTCTAAAATGTTTCAAAAAAATAATAAGTAGGTGTGTCCAACTGTTTGACTGGTAGTGTGCATAAATATGAAACAAGCAACCTGGAAGCATGCCAGCATGCCCACGTATTACCGTACATGACACACGGCCGTAAGATTAAATCAATGTGTGTGTGTGTGTGTGTGTGCAAGAGAGCGAAACAGACAGCAGAAAACAACCCTTTCCTAGACATGAGGTCATAAGAGTTCTAAAAGAAAGCTGGCAAGGGCAACAAATTGAAAACTAACCCCTCCCCCATGTTGATTCATATATGTGTGTGTGTGTGTGTGTGTGTGTGCACGCTGCAGGTTTTTCAGATTTACACCTGTGGTACACTTTCACCCTCCGGGCACCGCAACATGCGCAAACATCGTAAAGAACCATAAACCCACTCCAGTGTGTGCACATACAACCAGCTCATATATTTGAGAATTGAAACATATTCATTAGATATCACAGTAATTAGAGAATAGAGAATAGTGGAAGAAGAGAGTTACAAAAAAAGAAAACAAAATGTCCTTTCCTTTCAGTATTGATGGACTTCCTATTAAAACAGGATATGGGGCAGGAATATCACCATATATAGCAATATATAGTTAGAACAGTTATTTAGAATAGCAAAAGTATGATTAAAAACACAATAAGGCTATGAATGTGGACTAGTGAGTTTCCCCCGAAAAATTCCTTTAGCCACCTGCTAGGAATTGACTTTTTTAATGCAAGTTAAAGATTTAAAGGGGGGGGGGGTGAAATGCTCGTTTTCACTCAATAACCTGTTAATCTTGAGTACCTATAGAGTAGTACTGCATCCTTCATAACTCCAAAAAGTCTTTAGTTTTATTATATTCATAAGAGAAAGATAGTCTGTACCGATTTTTCCCGTGAAAAACACGAGCGGCTGGAGACGTGACGTGTGGGTGGAACTAAAGAATCACGAGCGCCAGTAGGCTTTTGAGTTGAGAGCGTTTGGAAGCTGAGGAAAAAAACCAACCAAAACAAACCATGGCTAACAGTCAGATTCAGCCGTATATTTATGATCCAGAATCAGATCCAGAGGCTGAAATTTAACGAGAGCAGCATCAGCAACAATGTCTCTATGTGGTATGTACTGAAACTGTATATATTTGCTTAGCGGTTTTGGAAAATGACTAAGTTCCACTTTGTCGTCTTTTTTTTTTTTTTTTAAGCTGTACATGTGGAAAGTGCAGTTTGATGACAACATCGCATGTTGTTTACTTGATGTGCTTACGCGCCGATAGCTAAGTTAACAACACAGAGATATTTGAAGCAGTTTTACGATCGTGAACCTTTTTCGTTGGGACTGCATTATCCTTAAGAAATAAACGATGTGCAAATCCGGCGTCAAACTGGACCTTGTTTGGACCTCGCTCTGATCAGTGAAGTCTGTTGTGCTCTCAGTGCTCTGCTATACGGGAGCGCGCGCTCTTCCGGCAGAAGTGCGTCAGGACCCATATAAGGAAATTCCGCTCCATCTAACGTCACACAGAGCCATACTCGAAAAAAAATCTTTACGAAACTTGTGACAAACCGGAAGGAGTATTTTTGGAACAGAAATACTCCTTCAAACGTACAACTTAATTTTTAAACTTTGTCCATGTTTAGCATGGGAATCCAACTCTTTAACAGTGTAAAAAACTCAGTATGCATGAAATAGTATTTCACCCCCCCTTTAAGAAAACTCAGCAGGGGTTATTACTGATGCATTTTATGTTGTAGAATAACACATCAATGGAACTAGACATGCTAAAAAATGAACTCAGTTTTGGCCAGTGATAACAGCAGGTATCCCTGCAGTGCTCTATAGGTTTAAGTTTACATCACCGTCTTTAAACATGATTTTCCACTTGCTGTTGGTAGTTGAACTAACAGTTAATCGAACTGTATTGTAGCTCAAACAACAGAGCACTAGCAACAAGCTACTGGGTTCAATGGGAATGCGTGAACTCACTAAAAAAAGTGCCTTATATACAACGCAAGTGATTCTTTGAGACATTAAACATAGAAAGTGTTTTATGTGACATTATGAGTATTCATCAGCAAGTGCATGATGAGTCATCAATATTTTTGGTTTTCTGTTCCAGGAAAACTACAGTGTCAGTTAAAATATAATTTTGGCTACACATATGGGTGCACCAGTATACAGATGGCCTTAAAGCTATAATAAACTGTGAATGAATTAAAAGTCAAAAATTCCCAGTTGATTTCTAGGGTTGATGATGATAAAGTGCTGTGATTGGCAGGATTAAATAAACATGCCGTGTGTCATGAGCCACTCTTATCTGAGAGTGTCGTGAAGGATGAAGGATGCGGGCAGTTTGATGCATCACACAGATCGTGCTTGATAATGCTGGATCATTTCTACAGAAATAAAATGTTAATTAGTTTAGTAACTTCAGCCGGTTAAAACTGGATTGTGCATTCCATGTTTGTAAACACTAGCTGAGACTGAGGTAATGGAATTCGGTTGTGGCTTGTGTGAGCAAGTATTCAATCACAGAACATGTTTTGAGCGTTTGCCTTTATTATGTTTATTTTCATTTAGTTGCTGCTGCTGGTGCTGACAGAGACAATCCTGTGACAGAAAAGATCTATGGCCAAAATCTTTTTACATCTATAATATGATATTAGAGTAGTATAAGTGTAATGTTTTTTTCAGTATATATATATATATATATATATATATATATATATATATATATATATATATATATATATATATATATATATATATATATATATATATATGTTTTTTATTTCCTAACAAATGTTTGCTTATAGTGCTTCAACAAAAGATTTTCAAGAAGAAAAAAAATGCATAATATTAATAATAATATAAATGTGAATTTGTGAATTTTGTGTATTTTTCATTTATTTTATTTTATTTTATATAAAATATAAAGTTAATATTTTCAACATCATTGCATGTTTTTTTTGGACATCTTACCTACTCTATAAAAATAAATTAAAATTATGAATACATTTTTTAATAACACTGTGTTCCAGTGAAAACATCAAAAAATCCTTAAAGCAACCAATTAATTAAAGAAGATAGCTACTAAGACCTGCTTTCATATATTGTATTAGGGAATACAACAGAGTAAGGTAAAAAAAAAAAATGCAAAGAAAAAAAAATAGGAAAATACTTGCAAGGACATCTTTAGTTAATGGACATTTCAAGGGGAAATAGGAAAAATAAAAATAAGGAAAATTATTTTAGAGCGAAATATAAATGAAAGTTTTCCAAGTAGCACAGTGTGCAAATGTCTATACACAGCACTCTTTCCACTTCTGAACAAGATACTGAGAAACACTGGAAGATATTTCCTAGTCATCCAGCTGCGAGGCTCTTGGAGGGGGACGTGGGCCGTCCTGAGCCCCAGAGGCCCCTCACTGCAGCTGGGTGACCGCAGGGTCAGTGTCCCCCTGTCCCATGTGTCCAGAGAGGTGTGCTGATGTGAACTGACAGCATCCTCCTCATACACACACACACACACATACACACATGCTTTACACATGCCCACGGACGTCCCCGGAGCAGCATCACATGACCTCGCCTCAGCGGCCCGAGGACAAAATGACACCCCACCTCGGCATCCAAAAGAGCAGTGCTTATTAACACAAAACGTGTAGAATTTTCCACTGGATTCCGCTAAAGTAAATACATTTGTAGAATTTATCATCTTAAATTAATAAAATTGTATTCCAAGACAAGTTGAGTTAAAAAAAGTGGAGACCCAAACTTTTCAGCGTTTCAACTCTTTTCAGCGTTTCAACCCTTTTCACTGACTGTGATGACACATTTCCACATTATAAATATCGAAGTTTAAATTTTCATTTAGAAAAATATGCATTTAAAACACTATGATTTGTGTTTTATTACCTTGAACGGGTCAAATTACAGAAAACTAGTTCAAGCTGCTCTGTGGCATTTTAAAACAATGATTGAGGGAGGGCTTTCTCTCTTCCGACCAACTTAATTTGCTCAATTTGTTTTCCGCTTTTGGAAAAATCACTGAAACGCTACCGTAATTTTTTCGTTTGCAGATGCAGGGCAAAAATTGTATTTGCTGTAGTTTCCGTTCATCACTAGTTTCACAAAACATGGCGACTTTCACTCTGAGAACCCCAGAAATGGAAAATGGCTACACTGTCAGAGCTCTTCGAATGCAGGCGAATCCCAGGAAAGGCGTTTATTTTATGGAATCTCTATTTTAAGGAAGGGAATGTTTGGGATTCTGTGAAAAGCAGCTATTTTCATAACAAACCTCTGTTTTTTCTTACTAAACCAGTTCAACTGCAGTGGTAACTATCAAACTTCACACCTACACAGGTATGAACATTGAACCTGCCAAACACACCCATACACCCACTGTTTCCTGCTTAATACTCACACACACACACATACACACACACACACACTTTTATGGAAAAATAGTTGAGTGGCAAAATATCTTCTGAAGATTTACGCAAGAGGAACAAGAGGAAATATTTGTGTGTTTTGTTCTACCTTCTGAAAGCCATTTATTTTATTTTATTTTTTTTTATCAAAAATGACTCAGAAAGGTTGTTTCTGAGAATGTATTGACATTTATTGACACATGCTAGTATCTAGTAATATTATGCTATCATATTAAAACAGTTGTGTGACCTAGGTGTGACTTTAATACTTGGGACCATTTTTATAGGCATATTAAAGTATTTACTATACTTTCCTCTTTACTATAAACTTAGTCTATTTAGATATATGTGCAGACAATGTGTGTGTATGTGTGTGTATGTTTTTGTGTCATATCAGGACACAACTCTGTAAAATGACATGGGTATGTCACAGGTATTACAAGGAGAGAGTGACTTATGAGACATAACCCATGTCCCCATGGAAGAAAGTAAAAATGCACAAAGTTTCCTGTGAGGGTTAGGGTTAGGTGTAGGGTTGGTGAAGGGCGATAGAATATACAGTTTGTACAGAATAAAAACCATTACGCCTATGGGATGTCCTCACTTTTCACAAAAACAAACGTGTGTGTGTGTGTGTGTGTGTGTCCCTGTCCCTGGTTAAAGTGACATTAGTACTGATTCAGCAGTTGTTTGTGAGTTTGTGAGCCGTCCAGCTTCATCACTGTAACTGTGTGTCATTATCAGTCTGCGTCATGCTTTCTCTTTGTTCTCACTCACTCACAAACTAACAACTGCATTTCCATTTTTCAAATGTAAAATAAATACAAACTTAATCGTATTAAAAAAAAATTTACATCAGTGAACAGAATTTGATGATACTGATTAAAAATGTAATAAATTGTTTATTTGATGTACAAAAGAAGAGATATTTCAATGCGATATCACTGGATATAGTCAAACATTAATTTTTTTGCCGTTCTGAAAAGTGATTTCTTATTCATTTAAATAAAAACTGCTCTTCAATGTAGTCTTTTGAACCCCACCCCTATTTTCAGTTTTTTTTTAAATGACTTATTATTATTAATATTAATATTATTAGTAGTAGTTGTAGTAGTAGTTGTAGTAGTAGTATTTCACAGCACAAATAGACTCTACTTTTATTGTGAGGTTTCATCGAGAGGTTTCTTTGAATGTCAAGAAATAAAAATCAATAATCTAAATTTGACCTCTATAAATGAAACGCATTGGAATGTGAATATTTCTGAACTTGTTGTCACCTGTCCACAACAGACAGTGTGGCTCAAGTCCACCTGATCTAAACCGAGTCACTTATGATTCATACTTTCAATGAACTTAAAAATGAATTCAACTGGCTTCCAGTTCATATCCTTCTTCATCTTCGTTTCTTTTTAAGACATGTACATTAGAAATGAACAAGAACCTAATGAGGTAAAAGAAGTCCAGATTCGAACCTGGATCATTTGGATGAGCACCAAGGCTCAATGTGTGAGGAACATGATCGCTGACACCGCCTGCTTGCACTTATTCAGACAAAGCAGGTCTAATTTTAACTGAACATTAATCTTTATATAATTCAACATCATTTTATTTTTATTCCATCGTATTTTGTTTGTAATTATTACATATTTGTTTGCAATTAAGCTCCATTACTGAGCAATCTGCAGGTGTGGCTTAACCCAAAAATGAAAAAGCATGTCATTTATTTTCCTCTCGCCCATCAGGGATTAAGCATTAAGCATTTAATCGCTGAACCATTAAATGCGGCATACTTGAGCTTACTGTGATTGTTTGTGCAAACCCTCCTGATGAGTATCTGTTGTAAATGGCACGTACAGTCCCCACTCGTCTCAACCCAGCCCAATGCAGCCTTTGACTTTGTCTTGACTTTGTGTACATCTCCATCAGCTCGTCTGTGACTTGACTTGAGCGGCAGGACTTGAGTGTGACATGTGACTTGGCCAATCATGGCTCGGTCGCACCTCGTGTGTCAAACTGAGCTGTCCTTGGTGGAGACGAGACCAACACACATCTGATGATGTGACAGCAGAGGCACATGGGTGCCGACACCAGTCAGGTTTACCACACAATGCACAACTACGTACAATGGCAATAAAAGTGACATCAAAATTAAACTCAGAGGCAGACACAATGTTTGCAACACAGCAATAGAATAGTGTTCACATTGGGCTAAGTTTCAGTTTTAGGCTTTGGATCAGTGTAAATAAAATGCTGCATTAGAAAGTAAAGACCAATTAAAATATGCAAATAATACAAGAAACTGTTAAAATTCTACAATAGATCGCAAATAAGAGTGAAATTAACTACAACTTCTTACGAAGTTCAAACTAAATCTATTAAAGCTACTAAAACTAAATAATGTTTGTGCAATATCAATACACCACTGCCTTGCGATTAGCTGCTCTTGAAATTCGATATATACTTAATTATCAGTGGCTGAGATTAAAATGGACAGATGGATACTTGACCCCAAAATCAGCATCATGATCTGAGGATAGAGCTTCAGGTCTTTATGTCTAAAGACCTCACAGGCGGTGGTCTGAGGAAGGACTGAATACCAATCAAATGCTCTGCTAAGTCTCGTAGACGTCGGGAAGTGTGTGTGAGAGATTAAAGGCTGAAAGGCCATTGTCTTGTCAGTATTAGGGTGTGTCATATTATAATTCCTGAGTCAGTAGAATGGTGACCTCATTATAACATCACCACACACACACACACACACAGATTCCCAATCACTGGCACTCTCAAATACACATGCACACAAAATGTACGAATCTAACTTGCCTGACATTTTTATTAAATGGAATTGATTTTAATGCACTTTAATTAAATAAATTAAATTAAATAAACTCTCATTCGGAGGTTCTGTAAAATTATGGCCACTCCAAATATAAAAGGTAATGTAATTAATGAAATATAATAACTGCTTTACAATAAATCAAATTAAAAAATAAATAAAATAATTACTGGTCAATATCTAACCCTGTTGTGAGGACAATTATTCATACAGGTGTAAGTATAAATTGTGATATATATTACAGTTTTTTCTTGGTTGTGAAGCACAGACAAAACTTGTGCAAAACTGAAAACCACCCACGATCACACACACACGCACTCGAACCGGCTGAGCAGAGCGATGGCAGACAGACACGCCAGCATTAGTCTGGGTGTCCTTCAGGAGCGTGCAGTGAGTGTGCAAGGCACACCAAGCTGGAGAAAGGGACTGATAAATTATATTAAACCATGACACATAAATAATGACAAAAACACACTCCGTCAACTTTTTAAAAGGTGCGGTTTTAAATTAGTCTTCCAAGCCTAAACGTAACCATTTTAGAAAGAATATAAAAATAACATACATGTGCAGGAAAATTATAAAATATAGCATTAAAAGTATATCTTGAGTTGCTTATCCCACACATAACTCTAAACCTAACTATAACCATTACTTAAAATATAAAGAAAAACATAAGATAACATGCTTAATACGCATCAAAAGACATGTGACTTTACGGTGGGACAGCATTCCTGGACCAACCAACAGACCAATCTCATTGCACAGCATCTAAAATGGTAATTTTGTAATTATAAAATGTTTGAGCACAGTCTTGTCAAAGTGCTTTGTAATTATTAACTTCCAGAACTGTTTTCCCAAGCAGTGGTCTCAGAAAATAAACATGACTGTGTTTCGTCCGCGAGCTCTGAAGCACGAAATTTATTGTATAAAAAATGTCTTACATACAGTGCATTTTCCTACTGCAGCAAATAACATTTTTATTTGTTGTATTTAGCGCAAGTTGATCAGGAAGTGACAATTTTGTTTTCTTCAACTCACTGGATGGAAAAAGCGCTTTAATGGTTTTATGCAATACTCCAATTTTGCGCATAAGTTTAATTAATCACCACCAGATGACTTTTGCTCTTTGCAAAAGTCTGGCTGTTATAAATCAAACACTGATCACCATAATAGTGACTTGTTTTCTTCTTTGGTGATTCTGCTTGTTAACATCAGGTATCTTCAATAATGGTCAAGATGATTCAATAAAGGTTTGAATTTGGGTGTGTTCCTCGTAATTGTATGGATTCTGAAGATTTGTCCATTTGGGATCTTAGTTTTGATAAATGGTCTTTTTTAATTGGGGAGGTTGAGTTCTGGGAGGTTTCAGCAATTCTTTTCCTAATAAATGTTATATTGTGTTACAAAAAAAGAGCCTAAAATAAACAACACTGCTATTTTTTTTCAATCGAGTCACAAAAAGACTGATCCATCTGATTTGTTATCCTCCCATTCTCTGCTGTATTGTTTCATCTGGTGTTGTCCTCAGAGAATCTATCCGGTAATTTCCGCCCTGAGGGCACCTTGAGGTGGAATGGAAACGTGTCTATTTTTGCACACTCCATAATGTCTCACCCATGTTGGTTCACGTCCTAAAGTTGTTTCCTCACCTCCCTAGGGCGTGCGCGTGGGTGCTGCTCTTCAGCGATCCCACCCACACCACTCAGTTTCTCTGACCAAAATAGCCTTTCTAGACTGGAAAAACCCCATCTAAGACAAAACATAAACAGTTCCTTAGGAGGAGGGAGGAAATATCCATGCTGAAAATGCCACTGTCTGGCCCGACAGGAGGTGAGAAACACAAGCTTATGAAAGGCAGCGATGGGTCACAAACACCTCCGAGAGATGATCCGGAGGTCATCTACTTTCTGATTGCAAATGTAATTAGCGATGTTTGCTGAGGAAATCTTCAATATTTATATTGCTCATGCTGAGGATTAAAGATTTAAACAAAGCCCAAAGCCTCAGTATTAAGAGTTTGTATGCAATCTCAAGTCTTGTTGAACAGAGGTGTAATATTGTTTTTCAAAGCAATTTTAAAGATGATAAATGATCAAAAAATGTTAAAAGAAGTGGGGAAAAAAATAATTTACCCCAACATCATTGAGACAAAATAAAACTTACAAAAAAATTACAATATGGAGAGCAGGATTATTAAATTGCAAAGGCTGAAGAAATTAAGTTAATACAGTACTACATTTTTTGTACATAATTGTAATTTTAAAGTAGGACTGTAAAATAAAATAAAAACTAAATTAAAATGTAGTACTGTAATTATTATTTTTCATTTATATTTTTTTATTTTAGAGTTAAAAAAACTATTATTGTTATTACTATTATAAGTCATATTTATAAATAAAAGTTTAGCCAAACTCTACAGTGCCATAAACAAAGTAATTATATCAGTTTTGTTAGAGTAGTATTGTAAAATTAATATATAGTGTAAGTAAATTAAAAATTAAATTAAATAAAAAAATTATTTAATTTTAAATAAGTATTTTCTTATTTTTTTATTTTAATGTGAAATGTTAATATTTCTTATTTTGTTCATAATTTATTATTACTATTGACTGTTATTATTATCTTTTTCTTAAATTCCTGTTTTCATTTTGATGTAAAATAGCATTATTTCTCATTTTTATTAATATTTTGATACTCTCTCTCTCTCTCTCTCTCTCTCTCTCTCTCATATATATATACTGTATATATAAACATTATTTAACTTTTTTATAGTTTTATTGTGCAGCCTCTTTGTTCTTTATTAAAATACAATTTCTATTTTAAAGAAAGTCACAAATACATTTATTTTCCTAAATACTGATTAGGGATGGACAGTTTTGTATTAGTAATCAGCTTGAACTACTAGTCAAGCCATTATAATCCCCCAAAACACCCAAGCAACCACCCAGAACAGCTGTAAGCATAGTTATTAATAAACATAAGGCACCATCTATAAGCTGCAGGAATCACTGATGATTATCATCTATAATTAATAATCGTCATCATAATTACCACACTGCCCCAGAAACGATGTCATGACTGGGATAAAAAGCTGCCATTCCTATAATCCCTTCACCTTTTCACCAAGAAAACAAACTGTGTTAACTAACACACACTTCCTCAGATTATTGTGTTTCTATTATCACTTTCTGGTTTTACTGTGATGCTTGATGTGAGACTTCTGTCACCATATTTATGCTTTTATTTGTGCTGGTACCTCACTGCAGATCTGCCTTTATTAAACAGTTTATGAGATTTTTACATTTGCTAACTAGATTTTTTAAATATTTTTACAGAAGAACCTTTTTAAGGAAACCTCTAAAGAACCCTTTTCCCCGTAAAGAACCTTGTTTGCAATTAAAAGATTCAATGGTTGTTAAAGGTTCTTCATGAAACCATCAAACCCAACAGAGAACCCTTATTTTTTTAAGGGTGTAGCACAAACAGTGCAATGCAAATTATGCACTGAAGTTTAATACTGTTCTAATCCCCAACCCTAAGCATGAGTAATAATAATCATGACTTTTGCCTTGATGCTGCAAACCACACTAATAAGCTATTTATTTAAACTGTTAGTCGCAAGGTAAAGAAGCAGCTGCCTTGAAAAGTAATGCATGTAATGAATGATATAAACAAAAGGATATCGATCTATAACTTTTAATACTGCAGTACGCTCTTATTTTTCCATCTTGACAACACATTACTTTACACGTAAATCCCGTAAGACACCAAGGGACAAAAGGCCACTGTGTGAGCACCCAGTCTAATTCTCTACTAGCCAGCAGTGATAATGAGACACGGAGCCAGAGACAGTTAACACACATTCACACACACACAAACGTTTACTAAACTGGCTGACCCGGCTCTGCTCTTCATATAGCTAAAAAGAAAAAGCCAAAAACACGCCCGGTTCCCGTCAAACCTATTGAGACAGATGTGGTGGGGATTGCGAAAATGACTGAGTCACAACATCGCCAAACTAACATTACTGCTGTAAATTACTGCTCAAGCCAAACGCGCCAAGCCTTCAAGGACCTTAATCAGGGAAGACGCCGTATCATTTAAGCGAATGGAAACAAGCTTGTGAGGGATACACATATAATCTGGTAGACATATAGCACCCAGGCAGCAACATAACAGTACAACTTATTAAAAAGACTACACGTGTCCCTCACAGCCTTGCTTTCATTTGTGAACCATTAAATATGGCGTCAACCCTGAATATGTATTCTTAGAAGAAAAAAACCTAAACTAAAGTAAGCCATTGAAATAAGAGGTATTTTTACATTTTTGTTTTACATGCATCAAACAGATATCTCTGGCTTGACATGTATCTACAGTGCATGCATTTTCTCCACACGCAGATTAAGAAAACATTGCATTCATTTTTTACGAGTTTCAGTAATCAAATTAATAAAATATCAAATATAAATGTAGTGCCTCTTATCAATTAATACAACATTTATAATACTATTATATTGCTTTAAAATTCATTCAAGATGAAAAAAGTTGTGGCATCTTATGCAGTTTTTTCAGCATCATTACTCTCATGCCTTGTCCAAATACCCACATTTGCAGTCTTTGCACTTGATCACTTGACTACTTATATGACGTATTTCCTGTATTTGGCCCAAGTGTTCAAGTGAGGATGAAGACCACAAACGTGTGTCAAACTTATCATTACGTGATGGGACACACTTTCATTTCTGGTGCTTCTAATTAAGTGATAAAAAGCAATTGCAAATGATGTACAAAAGAAATACAGACTGCCAGCACTTTGTTTTACTACCAAATTATATGTAATATCTAATTATTATTAATATTTAACTTGGAAAGGGTTGCCATGACCTCTCGTGATCTTGGAAAAAGTCTCGCGATTTATTTCCACAACATGATGCATGATGGGATACACTAAGCCTTGAATACCGCTCTGGATTGTGTAGATTCGGTGTACTTTAAGGGCACTGTGATTTGATGTTTTTAAGATCTAGACAGTCTTGTGCAATTACTTCCTGTCGCACACACATCAGTCTAATATGCTGATTTGCTGCTCAGGAAACGTTTCGGTTTATTAATGTTCTAAACATTTTTGTGGAAACTGATTCATTTTTTCATTCTTTGATGAAAGGAAACTTTGATGAAAACGAAATTATACATAACCTTACTGTCACTTTTGATCAGTTTAATGCAATTGTTTTTTATTTGTTTATGTTTTTCTTGTAACAGCGTCGAAGTAGTTGCATTTCGAAAAAAGGGATCTCACCATACCTGAACAGCACATTAACAAAATAAACGTCCTGTTTCATCTACTTCAAGCGGAGAGAGGTGACAGCTAAATTTAAAGCACACCGAAAATAGAGACAAGAAGATTGTTTTAGACTACATCCTCAGTTTGGGAATAATCAAATCTACTAGTTTTCCACCACAGGCTCCAGAGAGACTAAAATTGCAAGTTCCAACAAGACAATAGTATCCAACTGGTTAGAAGTAATTACAAGGGTTAACAAAACGATGGGAGAAGTGACCATTTTAAAGGTTGTAAACATCACCCAGCATGCTGTCAGAATTGCTCCGTACCCTTCATTAGGGAGGTGGTGGTGACACGCAGACTGACGTAGTGAAGAGTCAGAGGTTTTTTGTGCTGGCTGTCACTCTCTATAAGGAGTATTGCCAGCACTTGTCAGATGCTGTAGGCACATTGTTGGTCACAAACATGGCACGACTGTGCTCCAAACAATTGCTCACTGTCACTGTCGGTTTGTCTTCCAGTCTCCAGGATAAATTATGGAGGGATGAGTCTTCATGTCGACTTTACCATGTTGCTCTCAAACCCCTGTTTGTTGAGAAGTACTCACCCAAAAATAATAATTTGCTGAAAATATATTCACCCTCAGGCCATCCTAGATGTAGATGAGTTTGTTTCTTCATGGGAACAGTTTGGATAAATTTATCATGACATCAGTTGCTCACCAGTGGATCCTTTGCGGTGAATGGGTGCCGTCAGAATGGGAGTCCAAACAGCTGATGAAAAACATCACAATAATCCACAGCACTCCAGTCCATAACTGTCATCCGTCTCCTCAGAGGTTTACTAATCTAATCGTGACAAACTATATATCGTTGGAAAGGTCTAAGACTCCTTAATTACCACAGTTTTTGTAACAGGTTATGTGAGAACAGTAATAGATTGATTTCTGGCAAGAGTGCACCTAAAAAATCTACACCATAACAGGAGGTCTGACATTTGTCACTTATATTATATCACTTGAGAGCTTAAAACCCCAAAATTCTAAACATTTTATAATTGGAAATTGCATTACCATGGAATTGGTACTTCAAAATCATATTACAAAACGCACTTGTTCATGAATTCATGAATTTAGACACTTCCGTGTCCATGTTCAAAAATGGAGGTGACTTAAAGGATTAAGCTTAAGTTTTTAACTTCAAACTGTAATCCTGTCCGAATCAGGAGAGAAATATGTGCATATCAATCAGTGTTTTAAAGCAAAAACAATCCAGAATTGTTCTAAAACAAATATGAGGGTGCATTTTGATGTGAAAGGACAACAGGGGAAGGACTTTTTCACTGGAGGAAGTGTTATTATTTTGACAAGAAACAACCGTTTAAAGTTGAAAATGTCTTAACAGCGGATTTGTTTCTTATTAACATGCATCTCTTTGCTTCACAATACATTAATTGATGGACTGGAGTGCACTTGTGCATTGCTGTGATGTTTTTATCAGCTGTTTGGACTCTCATTCTGACGGCACCCATTCACTGCAGATGATACATTGTTGAGCAAGTGATGTAATACTTTATTTCTCCAAATATGTTCTCATGAAGACACAAACTCGTCTACATCTACAGGATCCTCCATTAAAAATCTTATCTTACTGGATGACGAGGGTCTCTACAAATCTCAGAGGAACATATTAA